>NC_069502.1:1206759772-1206809772 GCF_027579735.1 Bombina bombina | reverse complement strand
AAACCAATGTATTCTTCCTGCAGGAGT
Organism: Bombina bombina; assembly: GCF_027579735.1. Classification (NCBI taxonomy): domain Eukaryota; kingdom Metazoa; phylum Chordata; class Amphibia; order Anura; family Bombinatoridae; genus Bombina; species Bombina bombina. The sequence continues at coordinate 1,206,809,745 of NC_069502.1, read as the reverse complement.
TGCCTCTATTATCCAGTGACCAATAGAAACTCTGCTAATACAGTAACATACGCCTCCTGTTTCACTTTAAATTTAAACAGGTTTTAGCCTTTTTCATGTAAAACATTTATATATTTACTTGCTGCTCTTTCTTATGCCAGATAAAACATTTTCTAACTGTAATATCTTTTTAAGAAAATGATTTTAAAATAAAAATGAAGAAAATGTGTATGTTTTTATTATAATATTAAAATTACCTTTGTCTTTGATCAGCATAACAATTTGAAAGTGACAATAAGCGGCCGATTTATCATGCCCCGTATTCAGCCCTATGCATCTGTTTCCGCACAAGCCTTTAGGCTCGCCAATAACAGGAGCTAGGAAGCAGCTTACATTCTTGCTTTTTCAAATAAATATACCAAGAGAACAAAGAAAATTTATAATAGGGGTAAATTAGAAACTTGTTTACAATTGCATTTTCTATTTGAATCATGAAAGTTTAATTTTGACTAGACTATCCCTTTAATCATATGATATAGAGGCTCAAGTAACAATTATATCATATCTAGGAAGTTATGTGACAACCATATTATATCTAGAGGATCATGTGACAGTTATATGATATTTTGAGGGTCATGTGACAACCATATGATATTGAGAGATTAAAGGGACATGAAAATCAATTTTTTTAATGATTCAGATAGAGAATACAATTTTAAAAACTTCTATTATCAAATTTGCTTTATTCTCATGTTATTCTTTGTTGAAGAGATATCTAGATACATAGGTAGTCTGCACATCTCTGGACACTACATGACAGACAATAATGCTGCCATCTTGTATTCAGCTCTTTAAAAAGCCAAAATAAAGGTAATTCAATACACTCCAGCAGGTAAAATAGATAAATTGGAACAAATAAAAGGGGAGAAGTTTTTGGGGTAAACGGTCCCTTTAATGATTAGTGAAATAAATATTTACCATGTTCATCAACCATATAATATCTAGTGGGTCAAGTGACCCATTGTTTAAAAAGAAGTCTATTAGCTTTTGCCCTATGGGTCTCTTGCTCATGTGAATTTATTTTTCATTGAGAAAAAGTCCCAATTCTTGTTTATAACAGGTTATGAAGCTGCAGCCTATACCCTGATCACATATACATTTTACACTGATAACACAATAACAATGAAAACAAACTATTTTGTTGAATTAGGACACAAATAACAGAACAGTAGCAGGAGTGTGTGAGGATAATAAAGCAAACAGGACTGAGTGAAAATGGTTATACCATGAGAGAGTTACATAGCATTAATGATGTACCAGGTGAGTATAGTGATGGAGCACTGAGCCAGAAAACAATGTGACAAGATACTAAGTAGAGTGATACAAGAATGTTCTATTAAAGTCCTTTGCTTGCAGAGAATTAGCGATAAAATAATGTGCCTGGTGAGGATTAATGATAGAGTCCTGTGCCAGCGGATAACTAGTAATAGAATACTGTGTCTGCAGAGGGTTTTCGTATCACAGGAATATTAACAACAGGAATACTGTTTCAGGACAGAATAAAAGGCACATTATAAAATAGATTTTTCTTTGCATAAATGTTTTGCAGATGATCTATTTATATAGTCCATCTGGGAGTGTTTTTGTAACAATGTATAGTTTTGCTTATTTTTAATAACATTTTAAGACTTCTAACCAAGCCCCACAGTATCAGATGTAGACTGAAGTCTATAGATTCCTGTTTGTGTAATCTGTATTTTCATATGCAGGGTAGGCAGGAGAGGGGAAGTTTCAGCTCTTCCTGTTTCCCAGCCAATTTCAATGGGTGTTCCAGCCTAATCTCATTAACAGTACTAAACTGGGAGCTTCTAAGTACGTTTTAAAAGGTTTTATACTGGATTTTTAGATCAGTATCTGTGCATATTCTTCTTTATAGTGGTGTATAATACATGCAGTTATATGAATATTGGTGTATACTGCCCCTTTAAGTGATACTCTTCTGTGAGTGATAGATGATAATATGATACTTTATTAGGATAATCCCAGTGAATTACAGAGAGATACCTTTTTAGTGAGTATTCTCATACTCCCTGACCCATTCCCCCTGCTGCAGTATATGCCCTTGATTAATAACACAAGCTCCTTCTATTTCCAGCCTGGGCTTCTGACTTTACACACTGTGCATATAAAATGAAGCCAGAGAGCTGGCTGGTGACGGCCAGGCGTCTGTGACTACAAGCGGCAATGTGACATTTACAGTATTATACCCTTGTAGACAAATCAGACATCTCACTCCCCTGACAATGAATCTGAGGGAAATCAGATTAAATCCATCTATGTTTATGTACAAAAATGGTCCTTGCTGCCCACGCAGTGTTTAGAAATGTACCCAGCTAATAACCACCAAAGCTCTGTCAACACTAAGTAATTAGCTTTTAATTGATGTCTATCGCTTTCATTCAAAATACATTATGGGTCAGAATACAAGTGGAGCACTAACAGTTATGCATGAGCAAAAAGGGGTTTATTGCAGCTCTTTGTGCGCGTCGGGTGTGACAATCATATTACAAGTAAACGTGATCGCTTGAGTGCAATCACTATTTACTCTAGTGTGATTACCATGACCATAGAGCTCTGCTTAACTGTTTTGCAAAACAAAAAAGTTGCCCAAAACATATAAAAAATGCATTACACAAAACAGTTACACTCATAATAACACCATCCAATCAAGATTATTCAAACAAATATTTCACAAAAAGCGACTCAAAGATATGAGGTCTCAGGTGTTAGAGAAAAAAAATGCTGCAAAAGGCTTTAACATAGTGTATGTGTGTGTGTGTGTATATATATATATATACATGAGTAAGGGTCCTGTGTGATTCTAAACGTCGCTGTTTTTCTGGGTATACCACCCTAATAAATGAGCAAGTTTTTGCTATAAACAGAGGTGCTGCTGTCTTTTTCTTTGCTTTTATATATATATATATATATATATATATATATATATATATATATATATATATGTATATGTGTGTGTGTACAAATGTATTTATGTATTTATACGTTTAATGTATTTACAGACATATATACACATATAAACACATAAATACATATGCATGCATACATAAACATATATATTATTGCATTGGTGCCCTTTACAGTTAAAAGGACAGTATATACCTGAATATTTATTGTTTTAAAAGATTGATAATCCCTTTATTACCCATTCCCCAGTTTTTCATAACCAACACAGTTATATAAATACACTTTTTACCTCTGTAATTACCTTGTATCTCAGCCTCTGCAGACTCCCCCCTTATTTCAGTTATTTTGACAGACTTGCATTGTAGCCAATCAATGCTGGCTCCTAGGAACTCCACGTGCGTGAGCACAGTGTTATCTATATGAAACACATGAACTAACACCCTCTAGCAGTGAAAAATTGTCAAAATGCCCTGAGCTAAGAGGCAGCCTTCAAGGGCTTAGAAATTAGAATATGAACCTCCTAGATTTAGCTTTCAAATAAGAATACCAAGAGAGCTGACAAAAAAAATCGAAATGATCAAATTAAATGTTGATTTACTAATGTGTGAGCGGACATAATACGATGTAGCGTATCCTGTCCCCTGCACATCGATAAATGCAGACAGCATACGCTGTCGGGATGTATCATTGCAGCATCAGTTCTTGTGAACTGCTGGTGCAATACCGCCCCCTGCAGATTCACGGGCAATCGGCCACTAGCAGGGGGTGTCAATCAACCCGATCGTATCTGATCGGGTTGATTTCTGTCCGCCACCTCAGAGCAGGCGGACAGGTTATGAAGCGCGGTCTTTAGAAACACGGGACATTAAGCTCCGTACGGAGCTTGATAAATTGACCCCTCAGTCTTATATTGTCAGAATCATCAATAGGATTTTCAGTGCTGTTCTTTTGGATGATATTCTTTGAATACATTTTTACTGTCAAGATTTGATATTTTTTAGGTAAGTAGCGCTGGTGATATCTACTGCCTATAAAAAAACAGGCATATCCCAGGGATTTAAGTGGGTTTTCACAAGTATTCTTTAAAAAAAAAAAAAAATGTATATTTACAGCAAAAGTAACACAACAGCTAATTGACTCAATATAAATGATATCTGTCTAATGTGTCTGAATGCAGTTTTGTTTTTCACTTAACCAGTAATATCAATGCTTGACAGGATAGCACTTAACACAGCTTGCATTATATTATAATTAACATTAAAATGTTCAAACACTAAGTGGAAATCATAAATGAACACTCTGGTGAATATATTAAACTTTGCTTGAGTTTTTGTATTTAGGTGATTTGAGCAATACATGTGTATTAGCATGTATGTATGTGTGTGTGAGTGTATCTGTGTAGGTATATGTGTTTATATGTATATCTGTGGTCATCAGGTGTAACATACATACAGAATACTGTGAGATAAATCAGCAGGCATAACACACATACAGAATATTGTGAGATAAATCAGCAGGCGTAACACACATACAGACTACTGTAGGATAAATCAGCAAGTGTAACACACATACAGAATATTGTGAGATAAATCAGTAGGCGTAGCACACATACAGCAGGCATAACACATCTACAGAATATAGTGAGATAAATCAGCAGGCATAACACACATACAGAATATTGTGAGATAAATCAGCAGGCGTAACACACATACAGAATATTGTGAGATAAATCAGCAGGCGTAACACACATACAGAATATAGTGAGATAAATCAGCAGGCATAACACACATACAGAATATTGTGAGATAAATCAGCAGGCGTAACACACATACAGAATACTGTAGGATAAATCAGCAAGTGTAACACACATACAGAATATTGTGAGATAAATCAGTAGGCGTAACACACATACAGCAGGCATAACACATCTACAGAATATAGTGAGATAAATCAGCAGGCATAACACACATACAGAATATTATAATATACATTAGCACATGTAACACACATACAGAATATTGTGAGATAAATTAGCAGGTGTAACACACATACAAAATATTGTGAGATAAATCAGCAAGCGTAACACACATACAGAATATTGTGAGATAAATCAACAGGCATAACACACATACAGAGTACTGTGAGTTAAATCAGCACATGTAACACAAATACAGAATATTGTGAGATAAGTCAGCAGGCGTAACACACATACAGAAAATTGTGAGATAAATCAGCAGGTGTAGCACACATACAGAATATTGTGAGATAAATCAGCACGTGTAACACACATACAGAATACTGTGGAAATAATCAGCAAGTGTAACACACATACAGAATATTGTGAGATAAATCAGTAGGCGTAATACACATACAGCAGGCATAACAAACCTACAGAATATAGTGAGATAAATCAGCAGGCGTAATACACATACAGAATATTATGAGATAAATCAGCACGTTTAACACACATACAGAATATTGTGAGATAAATTAACAGGTGTAACACACATACAGAATATTGTGAGATAAATCAGCAAGCGTAACACACATACAGAATATTGTGAGATAAAACAACAGGCGTAACACACTGTCAGGGTGCCAGGAATCAGACCGAGATGAGAAGTGCAAAAATAATCACACCTTTATTAATAACAAAAAATAATAAAATGTCCACAAGTCAAATAACAAGCCAGGAATCAAAATCAGAGCTGGTAATCAGACGAGCCGAGTCAGGAGCCAAAGCAAGTAGTCAGACGAGCCAGAATTAGGAACAAGGAGAACAGCAGAGTCCGGAACAAGCCAGGGATCATGAATCAGGAGGGATGTCAGACAGCCAGGTAATACACATGAGCTCTCACAAACAGGTCTGAGACAACACAAGGGCAAAGCATACTGAACAGAGGCCCTTAAATAATAAGTGATGATATCACAATTCTGAGACGGCATCCTGTCTCACACGGATGATGTACACCAGTCTGGCCATAAAAGCAAGTGCAGGAAATGAGCAGCATCACACAGTATGCACCAGAGTCAGCAAGAGAGGTGAGTAAAATGGCTGCCAACAGCACATGGCAAACAAAACAGGGAAAAAACCCTGACAGTACCCTCCCCTCAACGACCCCTCCCCCGCGGGATGACAAAAGGCTTATTGGGGAAACAGGCATGGAAGGCATGGAGGAGGGCAGGAGCATGAACATCAGAGGAGGGAACCCATGAACGCTCCTCTGGACCGTAGCCCCTCCAGTGAACCAAATACTGTACGCGGCCCCTGGACATACAAGAGTCAATAATGCTGCTGACCTCATACTCCTCATAGTTGTCAACAAAGATAGGATGGAGATGAAGCAACAAAGTGGTAAACTGATTACAAACCAATGGTTTCAAGAGGGAGACATGGAAAACACTGTATATGCGCATTGCAGGAGGAAGGTCAAGAGCGCAGGCCACAGGATTGACCCATTGGAGTATTTGAAAAGGACCAACATAACGGGTAGCCAGTTTATTGGAAGGCACACGAAGATTCAAGTTGCGGGAGGACAGCCAAACTCTCTCACCAACCTGGTAGGAAGGCGCGGGCAGATGCCTACGATCAGCCTGGAACTTTTGGCACTGCATAGAACGATGAAGGCAATCCTGAATCTGCACCCAAGTGGAACAGAGTTGCGGGAGATGCTCATCCAAAGCCGGAATACCTTGAGACATGAATGAATCGGGCAACAAGGATGGTTGAAACACATAATTTGCCATGAACGGGGATAACTTGGAGGAAGCACTAATAGCACTATTACGAGCAAACTCTGCCCAAGGTAACAGTTCAGACCAATTATTGTGGTGATCTGAGAGATACCAATGGAGGAACTGTTCCAGAGCTTGATTAGACCATTCCGCAGCCCCATTGGATTGAGGGTGATATGCCGAGGAGAATGAAAGCTGGATCATATTTGAGCACAAAAGGAACGCCAAAATCTGGAGACAAACTGGCTACCCTGGTCCTTGGGTAACCCATGTAAATGGAAGACCTACCGGGCAAAAATTGAAGCAAGCTCCTGAGCGGTAGGCAACTTCTTCAAGGGAATGCAATGTGACATTTTAGAAAAATGGTCAACCACCATAAGGATAACAGTATTGCCATTGGAAAGAGGGAGCTTGACAATGAAGTCCATGAAAAGATGTGTCCAAGGACGCTCACCATTAGCAATAGGTTGAAGAAGACCCACAGGAAGACGTTGAGGAGTCTTATTCTGTGCACAAACTGAGCAGGAGGCAACATATGCAGCAACATCAGAAAGAAGACCTGGCCACCAGAATTGTCGAGTAACACACCAAATCATTTGGTTCTTGCCTGGGTGACCTGCGGCTTTAGGATAGTGGTATGTGTGCAAAAAATTAGTTTGAAGATTCTCAGGAACAAAACACTTACCACTAGGTTTCTCAGAAGGTGCATTGGTTTGTGAAGCCAGGATCTCCTCCCCCAAGGGAGAAGTCAAATTAGTACGTATGGTAGACAAAATATGGTCGGGGGTATAACTGGAGTAGGTACAGACTCCTCCTAGGACAGAGGAAAAAAATTGTTGAGAGAGGGCATCAGCCCTAACATTCTTACTACCAGGCAGGTAGGAGACCACATAATTAAACCGAGACAAAAATAGTGCCCATCTGGCATGTCGGGGCGACAAACGTTGTGCTTCAGATAGATAAGTTAAATTATTGTGGTCAGTAAGAATGAGCACTGGAATGCTAGTACCCTCGAGAAGATGCCTCCATTTCTTAAGTGCCAAGATTATGGCCAGTAATTCCCTGTCACCAATTTCATAATTGCACGCTGCTGGAGACAATTTCTTAGAGAAGAAACCACACGGATGCAAGGAACCATCAGGCGTAGGACGTTGAGACAAGAGGGAACCTACTCCAGTCTCAGATGCATCAACCTCAAGAACAAAAGGCAGGACAGGGTTATTATGAGCCAGAGCTGGAGCGGCAGCAAAGGCAGTCTTAAGATTATCAAAGGCTTTAATGGCAGTAGGTGACCAATGGAGTGGATCATTCTCTTTACGGGTCATGTCTGTGATAGGTTTGACCAAGGAAGAAAAGTTTTTAATAAACTTTCTATAGTAATTGGCGAACCCCAAAAAACGTTGAATAGACCGAAGACCAACTGGGCGAGGCCACTGCAGAACTGCAGATAACTTGTCAGGATCCATGGAGAACCCTGCAACAGAGATAACATAACCTAGGAAGGTTACTTGAGTCTGATGGAACTCACATTTCTCGAGTTTACAAAACAGGCCGTTTTCACGTAGTCTCTGAAGAACCCGTGTAACATCAGAACGATGAGCCTGAAGTGTGGGTGAGTGTATGAGGATGTCGTCCAAGTACACCACAACACACTGTTGCAAGTTATCTCGTAGGACATCATTAATAAATTCCTGGAAAATAGCAGGAGCATTACATAGGCCAAAGGGCAATACAAGATACTCATAATGCCCGCTCCTGGTGTTAAATGCTGTTTTCCATTCGTGGCCCTCCTAGATCCTAACGAGATTGTATGCAGAATATTTAGACATAATCAGCAGGTGTAACACACATACAGAATATTGTGAGATAAATCAGCAGGTGTAACACACATACAGAATATTGTGAGATAAATCAGCAAGCGTAACAAACATACAGAATATTGTGAGATAAATCAGTAGGCGTAACACACATACAGCAGGCATAGCACACCTACAGAATATAGTGAGATAAATCAGCAGGCGTAACACACATACATAATATTAGAAGATAAATCAGCACATGTAACACACATACAAAATATTGTGAGATAAATCAGCGAGCGTAACACACATACAGAATATTGTTAGATAAATCAACAGGCGTAACACACATACAAAATATTGTGAGTTAAATCAGCACATGTAACACACATACAGAAAATTGTGAGATAAGTCAGCAGGCGTAACACACATACAGCAGGCATAGCACACCTACAGAATATAGTGAGATAAATCAGCAGGTTTAATGCACATACAACATATTGTGAGATAAATCAGCAGATATAACACACATACAGAATATAACAAGATAAATCAGCAGGTTTAATGCACATACAGAATATTGTGAGATAAATCAGCAGGTGCAACACACATACAGAATATTGTGAGAAAAATCATCAAGTGTAACACACATACAGAATACTGTAGGATAAATCAGCAAGTGTAACACACATACAGAATACCATGAGATAAATCAGCAGGTTTAACACACATACATAATATAGTGAGATTAATCAGCAGGCATAACACACATACAGAATACCGTGAGATAAATCAGCAGGTTTAACACACATACAGAATATTGTGAGATAAATCAGCATGTGTAACACACATACAGAATATTGTGAGATAAATCAACAGGCGTAACACACATACAGACTACTATGAGATAAATCAGCAGGTGTAACACACATACAGAATACTGTGAGATAAATCAGCAGGTATAACACACATACAGAATACTGTGAAATAAATCAGCAGGCATAACTCACATACAGAATATTGTGAGATAAATCAGGAGGCGTAACACACATACAGAATATTATAAGATAAATCAGCACATGTAATACACATACAAAATATTGTGAGATAAATCAGCAAGCGTAACACACATACAGAATATTGTGAGATAAATCAACAGGCTTAACACACATACAGAATATTGTGAGATAAATCAGCATGTGTAACACACATACAGAATATTGTGAGATAAATCAACAGGCGTAACACACATACAGACTACTATGAGATAAATCAGCAGGTGTAACACACATACAGAATACTGTGAGATAAATCAGCAGGTATAACACACTTACAGAATACTGTGAAATAAATCAGCAGGCATAACACATATACAGAATATTGTGAGATAAATCAGGAGGTGTAACACACATACAGAATATTTTAAGATAAATCAGCACATGTAACACACATACAAAATATTGTGAGATAAATCAGCAAGCGTAACACACATACAGAATATTGTGAGATAAATCAACAGGCGTAACATACATACAGAATATTGTGAGTTAAATCAGCACATGTAACACACATACAGAAAATTGTGAGATAAGTAAGCAGGCGTAACACACATACAGCAGGCATAGCACACCTACAGAATATAGTGAGATAAATCAGCAGGTTTAACGCACATACAGAATATTGTGAGATAAATCAGCAGATATAACATACATACAGAATATTGTGAGATAAATCAGCAGGTGCAACACACATACAGAATATTGTGAGAAAAATCATCAGGTGTAACACACATACAGAATACCATGAGATAAATCAGCAGGTTTAACACACATACAGAATATAGTGAGATTAATCAGCAGGCATAACACACATACAGAATACCGTGAGATAAATCAGCAGGTTTAACACACATACAGAATATTGTGAGATAAATCAGCATGTGTAACACACATACATAATAATGTGAGATAAATCAACAGGCGTAACACACATACAGACTACTATGAGATAAATCAGCAGGTGTAACACACATACAGAATACTGTGAGATAAATCAACAGGTATAACACACATACAGAATACTGTGAAATAAATCAGCAGGCATAACACACATACAGAATATTGTGAGATAAATCAGGAGGCGTAACACACATACAGAATATTATAAGATAAATCAGCACATGTAACACACATACAAAATATTGTGAGATAAATCAGCAAGCGTAACACACATACAGAATATTGTGTGCTATATCAACAGGCGTAACACACATACAGAATATTGTGAGATAAATCAGCATGTGTAACACACATACAGAATATTGTGAGATAAATCAACAGGCGTAACACACATACAGACTACTATGAGATAAATCAGCAGGTGTAACACACATACAGAATACTGTGAGATAAATCAGCAGGTATAACACACATACAGAATACTGTGAAATAAATCAGCAGACATAACACACATACAGAATATAGTGAGATAAATCAGCAGGTTTAACGCACATACAGAATATTGTGAGATAAATCAGCAGATATAACATACATACAGAATATTGTGAGATAAATCAGCAGGTGCAACACACATACAGAATATTGTGAGAAAAATCATCAGGTGTAACACACATACAGAATACTGTAGGATAAATCAGCAAGTGTAACACACATACAGAATACCATGAGATAAATCAGCAGGTTTAACACACATACAGACTATAGTGAGATTAATCAGCAGGCATAACACACATACAGAATATTGTGAGAAAAATCATCAGGTGTAACACACATACAGAATACCATGAGATAAATCAGCAGGTTTAACACACATACAGAATATAGTGAGATTAATCAGCAGGCATAACACACATACAGAATACCGTGAGATAAATCAGCAGGTTTAACACACATACAGAATATTGTGAGATAAATCAGCATGTGTAACACACATACAGAATATTGTGAGATAAATCAACAGGCGTAACACACATACAGACTACTATGAGATAAATCAGCAGGTGTAACACACATACAGAATACTGTGAGATAAATCAACAGGTATAACACACATACAGAATACTGTGAAATAAATCAGCAGGCATAACACACATGCAGAATATTGTGAGATAAATCAGGAGGCATAACACACATACAGAATATTATAAGATAAATCAGCACATGTAACACACATACAAAATATTGTGAGATAAATCAGCAAGCGTAACACACATACAGAATATTGTGTGATATATCAACAGGCGTAACACACATACAGAATATTGTGAGATAAATCAGCATGTGTAACACACATACAGAATATTGTGAGATAAATCAACAGGCGTAACACACATACAGACTACTATGAGATAAATCAGCAGGTGTAACACACATACAGAATACTGTGAGATAAATCAGCAGGTATAACACACATACAGAATACGGTGAAATAAATCAGCAGACATAACACACATACAAAATATTGTGAGATAAATCAGGAGGTGTAACACACATACAGAATATTTTAAGATAAATCAGCACATGTAACACACATTCAAAATATTGTGAGATAAATCAGCAAGCGTAACACACCTACAGAATATTGTGAGATAAATCAACAGGCATAACACACATACAGAATATTGTGAGTTAAATCAGCACATGTAACACACATACAGAAAATTGTGAGATAAGTAAGCAGGCGTAACACACATACAGCAGGCATAGCACACCTACAGAATATAGTGAGATAAATCAGCAGGTTTAATGCACATACAGAATATTGTGAGATAAATCAGCAGGTGTAACACACATACAGAATATTGTGAGATAAATCAGCAGGTGCAACACACATACAGAATATTGTGAGATAAATCAGCAGTTATAACACACATACAGAATATTGTGAGAAAAATCATCAGGTGTAACACACATACAGAATACTGTAGGATAAATCAGCAAGTGTAACACACATACAGAATACCATGAGATAAATCAGCAGGTTTAACACACATACAGAATATAGTGAGATTAATCAGCAGGCATAACACACATACAGAATATTGTGAGAAAAATCATCAGGTGTAACACACATACAGAATACCATGAGATAAATCAGCAGGTTTAACACACATACAGAATATAGTGAGATTAATAAACAGGCATAACACACATACAGAATACCGTGAGATAAATCAGCAGGTTTAACACACATACAGAATATTGTGAGATAAATCAGCATGTGTAACACACATACAGAATATTGTGAGATTAATCAGAGGGAATAACACACATACAGAATACCGTGAGATAAATCAGCAGGTTTAACACACATACAGAATATTGTGAGATAAATGAGCATGTGTAACACACATACAGAATATTGTGAGATAAATCAGCAGGCGTAACACACATACAGACTACTATGAGATAAATCAGCAGGTGTAACACACATACAGAATACTGTGAAATAAATCAGCAGGCATAACACACATACAGAATATTGTGAGATAAATCAGGAGGTGCAACACACATACAAAATACCAAGAGATAAATCAGCAGGAGTAACACACATACAGAATATTGTGAGATAAATCAGCAGGTGTAACACACATACAGAATAATATGAGATAAATCAGCAGGAGTAACACGCATACAGAATATCGTGAGATAAATCAGCACATGTATAGATAGATAGATAGATAGATAGATAGATAGATAGATATTAGAAATAGATGATAGATAGATAGATAGATAGATAGATGAAAGATAGATGGAAATTAGAAGTAGATAGATAGATAGCTAGATAGATAGATAGATAGATAGATAGATAGATGATAGATAGATTGATAGACCGCTGCTTATTAACTTCCATTTCAGGCAGCTGGAAACTATGGGGCTCCATAGCAGCCCCCTGTAACTATCTAGAAGATATGCCCAGTCAATATCTAGCAGATATGCCCAGCCACTATCTAGCAGATATGCCCAGTTACTATCTAGCAGACATGCCCAGTCACTATCTAGCAGATATACCCAGTCACTATCTACCAGATATGCCCAGTCATTATCTAGCAGATATGCCCAGTCATTATCTAGCAGATATGCCCAGTCATTATCTAGCAGATATGCCCAGTCACTATCTAGCAGATATGCCCAGTCATTATCTAGCAGATATGCCCAGTTACTATCTAGCAGATATGCCCAGTCACTAACTAGCAGATATGCCCAGTCACTATCTAGCAGATATGCCAAGTCACTATCTAGCAGATATACCCAATCACTATCTAGCAGATATGCCCAGTCACTATCTAGCAGATATGCCCAGTCACTATCTAGCAGATATACCCAGTCACTATCTACCAGATATGCCCAGTCATTATGTAGCAGATATGCCCAGTCACTATCTAGCAGATATGCCCAGTCATCTAGCAGATATGCCCAGTTACTATCTAGCAGATATGCTCAGTCACTATCTAGCAGATATGCCCAGTTACTATCAAGCAAATATGCCCAGTCACTATCTAGCAGATATGCCCAGTTACTATCTAGCAGATATGCCCAGTGACTATCTAGCAGATATGCCCAGTTACTATCTAGCAGATATGCCCAGTTACTATCTAGCAGATATGCCCAGTCATTATCTAGCAGATATGCCCAGTCACTATCTAGCAGATATGCCCAGTTACTATCTAGCAGATATGCCCAGTCACTATCTAGCAGATATGCCCAGTTACTATCTAGCAGATATGCCCAGTCATTATCTAGCAGATATGCCCAATCACTATCTAGCAGATATGCCCAGTCACTATCTAGCAGATTTGCCCAGTCACTATCTAGCAGATATGCCCAGTCACTATCTAGCAGATATGCCCAGTCACTATCTAGCAGATATGCCCAGTCACTATCTAGCAGATATGCCCAGTTACTATCTAGCAGATATGCCCAGTCACTATCTAGCAGATATGCCCAGTTACTATCTAGCAGATATGCCCAGTCACTATCTAGCAGATATGCCCAGTTACTATCTAGCAGATATGCCCAGTCACTATCTAGCAGATATGCCCAGTTACTATCTAGCAGATATGCCCAGTTACTATCTAGTAGATATGCCCAGTTACTATCTAGCAGATATGCCCAGTCACTATCTAGCAGATATGCCCAGTTACTATCTAGCAGATATGCGTAGTCACTATCTAGCAGATATGCCCAGTTACTATCTAGCAGATATGCCTAGTTACTATCTAGCAGATATGCCCAGTCACTATCTAGCAGATATGCCCAGTTACTATTTAGCAGATATGCCCAGTCATTATCTAGCAGATATGACCAGTCACTATCTAGCAGAAATGCCCAATCACTATCTAGCAGATACGCCCAGTCACTATCTAGCAGATATGCCCAGTTACTATCTAGCAGATATGCCCAGTCACTATCTAGCAGATATGCCCAGTCACTATCTAGCAGATATGCCCAGTCACTATCTAGCAGATATGCCCAGTCACTATCTAGCAGATATGCCCAGTCACTATCTAGCAGATACGCCCAGTCACTATCTAGCAGATACGCCCAGTCACTATCTAGCAGATATGCCCAGTTACTATCTAGCAGATTTGCCCATTTACTATCTAGCAGATACGCCCAGTCACTATCTAGCAGATATGCCCAGTTACTATCTAGCAGATATGCCCAGTCACTATTTAGCAGATATGCCCAGTTACTATCTAGCAGTTATGCCCAGTCACTATCTAGCAGATATGCCCAGTCACTATCTAGCAGATATGCCCAGTTACTATCTAGCAGAAATGCCCAGTCACTATCTAGCAGGAATGCCCAGTTACTATCTAGCATATATGCCCAGTTACTATCTAGCAGATATGCCCATTCATTATCTAGCAGATATGCCCAGTCACTATCGATATGCCCAGTTACTATCTAGCAGATATGCCCAGTCACTATCTAGCAGATATGCCCAGTCACTATCTAGCAGATATGCCCAGTCATTATCTAGCAGATATGCCCAGTCACTATCGATATGCCCAGTTACTATTTAGCAGATATGCCCAGTCACTATCTAGCAGATATGCCCAGTCACTATCTAGCAGATATGCCCAGTCATTATCTAGCAGATATGCCCAGTCACTATCGATATGCCCAGTTACTATCTAGCAGGTATGCCCAGTCACTATCTAGCAGGTATGCCCAGTTACTTTATATACAGTAAAATGCACCAATCATCTGCAATCCAACATTCAATCACTTTGGTAAAGGTTGTCTGGGACTTTGTCAGGGCCTCCTGTTAATAGGATTTCTGTCATCTTTATGGGCACTTCATAGGCTTTGGAATCATTTGCTGCTGCTTATTGATTTGGTATAATATATTGCTATTTTAAACTGACACTTGTCAAGAATACAAAGATATTAATAGATACTTTAAAATGAATGATTATTGAGGTTTTGTAACAACTAAGTTAAAACATTATTTATTAACAGCACTAATGAACACACACAAAAAGTATAAAAAGCTATCACATGTGTTAATCCAATAATCCAAATTAATAAAAACTTTTAAACAGAATAAAAATCTGCTAACCACATCCACAAATTATTTTTTATGCCTTTCAATTTAAATAAAACAACCATATATATATATATATATATATATATATATATATATATATATATATATATATATATATATATATATATATATATATTATATATCTTTAGTCCTCATGTGAATCTGTTCCTTCACTTCTAATAAATATTCTTTCCCGTGTTACTAGAGAGCAAAAGAAACAGTAATGCTGCTGATATTGCTTTTTGCATAAAATGCCTTTATTTAATTCTTATAGTTACAATCAATAACAAGCACATATTGTACTGACAATAGCTCATTTTATAGCCTCACCTCCCCAGCCTACTCATGATCACATAGTCTGACTTACTGTATATTAGTGCAATTCACACTGATTTATATAAGTATATGGCTTGGTATTATTTAGTACACCCTGTAATTAATCATTATTGATATTTATAAAATATCTGGCAATACTTTTAGGACAATGGACATCAATGGAAGATTTTATAACAATTTATGGATTTTATTTGTTATTTTCCTAACAATTAACTTTGATGGGTTGGTAAAAAAAAATCTATATTCTGAGCCATTCAGTTTAAGCTCATTAGAAGACACATATGCTAAACCAAACTTTGCATATTTATTAAACTGGGCCAAATGATGTGTCTTATTTAGATGCACAGCTCACACTGCTACCTCGCTCTCTAGACAGATCAGGGGCATCCAATAAATTCATATGAGAGACAACATCAGAATTATTTATTTCACTTGCAGACCAAGCAAGATTTAGAAGCAATATCTTATGCAGCACTAATGTCTAAAAAATAAACTTTTACATTTAGCTACGTATCTAGAAACACAGACTTCAACATAAGATACATATTGCTTATATTTCTTTCAGAAGTGTAAAGTATAATACCCACCATATACCAGATATGGAAGCCTATTGTGTGCCAATATGAACTGCCTTTTGCAATTGCATGGTGGGTTTGAGAAGCCTGTTCCTGTCTGCTTACAAAGACAATGTACATACGCTGTATTCAGCGCTAGCGAGTGACACCCTGGTACAGAGCCAGACACACACACATACAGCATGTCTCCCAGTCTCACCTCTCATGTACCTCCATCAGTATATGCTTGCTGCTTGATACAGAGGGGCCTATCTATCAAGCTCGGAACGGAGCATGGCGGCCCGTGTTTCTGGCGAGTCTTCAGACTCGCCAGAAACACAAGTTATGGAGCAGCGGTCTAAAGACCGCTGCTCTATAACCCTGTCCGCCTGCTCTGATGAGGCAGACAGGAATGGCCGGAATTCAACCCGATCGAGTATGATCGGGTTGATTGAAACCTCCCTTCTGGCGGCCTATTGGCCGCGAGTCTGCAGGGGGCGGCATTGCACCAGCAGCTCTTGTGAGCTGCTGGTGTAAAGCTGAATACGGAGAGCGTATTGCTCTCAGCATTCAGGGATGTCTTGCGGACCTGATCCGCACTGTCGTATCAGGTCCGCAAGACATTTGTTAAATTGGCCTCATATATATATAGTATAGGGCAATTATCAGATCATGTGCTAAAAAATCCTCCGGGTTCTGACTTAGAATTCTATCTGAAACCGTAGTTAAAATACATTGAATGCCACAATGTGTCCCCAGATCTTATAGATGACACAAAACGCAGATAACAATCATAATCAAACATTTGCGCTCCACTCATAATCTGGCCCATAACTGAGGTGTATATAATTACAACAGAGCCTAAAATGACTGGACCAGGCAGAAGGAATGTGTTTAATTTGTTTGGTTGGACTGATTTAACCCATTAGTTTCCAGAGAGACAAGCAACATGATCCATAGCAATTATTTATAGATTTCTCTGATAGTCAAAATATTAACCCTTTAATGACAGGGTTAACTAGACAAATTGAAATACCGCGATCGTGCACGTAATTGCTAGATTTCAATGATGAGATCAGGTCGGAAGGGGTTACATATGAAGCTAGGCACGCCCTCCAGACCGCGATCCCATCCAGGAAGTGCGATTGGCTTCAGGACAGCCAAACGGCTAGGTCGTTCTATCCCGTTCTAACGGCGTTAAAGCCCGGCATGGTTAGGACGGAATAGAACACCACAACGGCGTTAAAAGGTTAATAATATGGGAACTTTGATCCAATAATAGCAAAATATGGAATAAGAGGTCCCAAACATATATTTCCCTACATAATTGGTGGAGCTAGATTCTCTAATATTCTCTGCTCAAACAGCCTAATCCAAAAACGTTCCATCAGTTCTTTTCTGCTTCTTCCCTGGTGCTTGGCCGATTTTACCTTAAGAGCTGTGTATTTCACAAAAGATAATAACTTACATTTCTGAATGTGAAGGAAAAACACATACAGTACAGTAAACTGTTTACTAAAATAAGCACTTTAAAAATTGCGTATAAAGTACAAACTGCGTATAAAGTACAAATTGCGTATAAAGTACAAATGGCGTATAAAGTACAAATGGCGTATAAAGTACAAATTGCGTATAAAGTACAAATTGCGTATTGTTACAGAAGCATTAGTTATTTTGTTGTGAAGAGCTTATTTCCCAGCAGCAATGCCTGAACCAGCAAGCCAGCGCCTAAGAAGGGCTCCAAGAAAACCATAACAAGTATCATTTCATAAAGAGTTAACTCTTTTTTTTCAGCTTTTAGAAACTATTGTCTAATCACCTCTGGAGCCAGACTGCTAATTGATAAGATGAACTTATAAACTTGTTATCTTAAGTACTGTAATCCTATTGTGGCCTGTCAAAGGACAGTGCTCTCTATCTAAATGTGTGATGGGGGATTTTGTGCTTCCCCCCCTCTCCCCCTGGGAGTGCCCTGTGTGCATGTAACCTTAATAAAAAGCAGGCTGGGCATCCCAGTCCTGAGTTCTTGTTTGACCCTCAATCGCAGCGTTGACTCGTTTTTGTGGGCAGAAGGGTATCCTAGCTGTACTGCAGCTAAGGGAGATTATTCTATATTTGCGAGACTCATATAGAATACTATGGAAAGCAGCTTCTCCCCTCTTTAGCAATAGGGATCCAGGCTACTAAGCGGTCCATCTCTCAGCGAGACTAAGGGTAACCGTAACATTTGGCGGCAGCGGCGGGATTTTCCTGGATTTCCTAGGAGAGTTACAGAACGGATGGAGAGCGCTTACAAAAAATTGAAGCGTACAACCCTAAAGGATTTACTTGAAAGCAGAGGGGGGTACGCCAGCAACCGGCCGAGGAGAGAGCTGATCGCAGAATTGACCGAACTGGATCAGAGCTTCACAATGGCGGAAACACCGACCACGATTAGTGACGAAAAAACCAGGATTGTTCGGGAAAGGCTCTCATTATACGGGCCGAACCCCTCCATGGAATTGGTACAGCAGTTGATGGCGGAGGCGGACGAGGATATACGAGAGACTCGAGCCCACAAACTCAACCTAGCGAACGCACACCGCAATGCTGAAGCCCCGCAGGTAATCATCCCTGTCGAAAATGCTGGGAGGCCCAAGATACCCTATGCGGCATTTCGACCCTTCCTAGAGAGCGAGACAGGGATTGATGAATATTTGGCGGACTTCGAAAGGCAATGTGCCCTGCACCAGATTCCCAACAGAGAGTGGCCCACGATATTGTCTGGGAAACTATCCGGGCGAGCCCTGGAAGCCTTTCGTACTCTGGGTGCTGAGGAAGTGACACAGTATGAGCTAGTTAAGGAGACACTGTTGCAACGGTACGCTGTAACTCCGGACACGTATCGCCGACAGTTTCGGGGCACGGAAAAGAAGCCTAACGATACCCATATGGAATGGGCGCACCGAATGCGGAGAGCGGCAAATCACTGGCTGAGCGGAAGTAAAGCGGTGACTGGGGAGGAAATTTTACAATTGTTTCTCTTAGAACATTTTTATAATGGCATGGAACAGCAAGGGAAGGAATGGCTGCGAGACAGGCGGCCTTCTACCTTAGAAGAAGCAGCCAAATTGGCCGATGAACATTATGACTCCCGTCTTCACGAACCCATGAACTACCGAGCTCCAGCACGGGTCGAACCCAGAGAGGTTTACCGTGCACCCCCTCGTGCTGAATTCCGAGCCCCGGTGCCCACAGGGCCCGTCCGACACTCAGGACCACCGAATAACAGCTCTGAGCGTCCCAGACCGACTTGCCACCGATGCAAGCAACCAGGGCATTTCATGGCTAGCTGCCCCCTTAATACGCACCAGACACCCAGGAATTACAATTACCCCTCTGGGTCCTATCGTCCGGCCCGGGCCCTCTGTGTTAACCAAGAGGCCCCTATGGAGGGATATGTGGGGCCGCTTCACGAGGCAGACCCTGTATATGCTGCCTCAGATAACCGCCAGCACCATCGGCAGAGGGTATGGCTCGAGGGGCGATCTACTGAGGGATTGCGAGACACAGGGGCTACTATCACGCTGGTACAGAGTCATTTGGTGCCAGAGCACAAGCGATCCGGACAGACTGTGGCCGTTAGAGTGGCGGGGGGGGATGTGTACAAAATTCCAACAGCTAAAGTGCATCTTGATTGGGGAGCGGGAAAGGGGGCTGTGAACGTGGGCCTAATGGATAATTTACCTGCCGAAGTACTACTGGGCAACGATTTGGGCCCCATGACTTCTGCCTATGCTCCAGTATGCAACAACGAGGCGGACCCAGTGACTACACGGGCCCAAGCCCGGACGGAGCGAGAGCTCTCACCAGTGCGGGAGACACAGGTAAGACCTACCCCGACCTTGCCTGACAGGTTAGGCCCCATACCCTGGGACACCCCAGATGCTTTCGAGGCAGATTCTAAGACTGACCCGACCTTACAAAAGTACCGGGAACGAGCAGAGACCGGAGGGGGCGGGGCAGATAACGAAACATTCTTATGGGAAAAAGGGAAACTATACCGCTGGACAGAGAAAAGGGGACAGCGTAGGCGACAGCTGGTAGTGCCCCACAAATACCGTCAAGAAATCCTCAAAATAGGCCACGACATCCCCTTAGCAGGCCACCTAGCCGTTACCCGTACCCTACACCGCATTACTCACACGTTCTTTTGGCCAGGGGTGCACGCTGACGTTAGAACTTACTGTAACACCTGCGATGTGTGTCAACGAGTAGGAAGGTGAGGCGATCACCCTAAAGCCCAGCTAGTAAATATGCCCATTGTAGAGGAACCCTTCAGCCGGGTTGCTATTGACCTAGTGGGACCACTGGCTACCCCTAGTCCCTCCGGTAAGCGATACATTCTTACCGTAGTGGACTACGCTACCAGGTACCCAGAGGCTGTCGCCCTATCCAACATACAAGCGGATACGGTAGCGAATGCACTAGTACAGGTGTTCTCCCGGATAGGATTTCCAAAAGAAATCCTATCCGACCGAGGCACCCAATTTACGGCTGAATTGACCCAACAACTCTGGCAGGTTTGCAAAATTAAGTCCCTCCTGAGCTCCCCATACCACCCCCAGACGAACGGGCTGTGTGAGAGGTTCAATGGGACCCTCAAGCAAATGCTCAAGACGTTCACTCAGGAATACCGAGACTGGGAACGCTTCCTGCCGCACCTCCTATTTGCTTATCGGGAGGTGCCCCAGGAAACGACAGGGTTCTCTCCCTTCGAGTTGCTCTACGGAAGAAAGGTACGGGGACCCCTAAACCTGATCCGGGAGCACTGGGAGGGAGAGATGGAGGCTGACGGTGTCCCAATTGTGCCATACGTGCTGGAACTCAGGGACCGAATGGAGCAATTAGCCAAATCCGTGCGGGCTAATCTCCAGTTGGCCCAGAGAAGACAGAAAGTATGGTACGATCGGGGGGCCCGAAAGAGAATCTTCACCATAGGACAAAAGGTGTTAGTACTTAAGCCGGTGAAGACAGACAAATTGCAGGCGTCCTGGCAGGGTCCCTACCAGATCGTAGAGAAAAGGGGAGACACCACTTATGTGATAGCTAGCTGCCACGACAACAATCTTAGAAAGACATTCCATGTAAACATGCTCAAGGAATATTTTGAGCGACCAGAGAACGTGACGGCCGTATGTTGTTCCCCTCAGGAAGACCCCGACAGTTTACCCATTCCAGACCTATTAGAAAAGAGCCTCCCCACAGGTATAGTGGCGCAGGTTCAGATAGGGGACCGACTTAGCCCCACTGAAAGGGAGCAGCTCAACCAACTCCTCCAGTCCAAACACCTCACCTTCTCCCCGAAGCCAGGGTACACTACTTTAACCACCCACCAGGTAGATTCTCCGGGACAAGCTCCCTTGCGCCAGGCTCCGTACCGAATCCCCGAAGCAGTTAGGACAGGAATGAAGAAGGAGATCGATGAGATGCTCCAGCTCAGGGTAATTGAGCCCTCCGATAGTCCCTGGGCCTCCCCAGTTGTCTTGGTGCCCAAGAAAGATGGGACCACCCGGTTCTGCGTAGACTATCGGAGGCTCAATGAAAATACCGTGACGGACGCTTACCCTATGCCCAGGGTAGACGAGCTACTCGATCGTATAGCCAGGGGAAATTACCTGACCACTATTGACCTCTGCAAAGGTTACTGGCAGATTCCCCTGGCCCCGGAGGCTATCCCCAAGTCGGCATTCGTCACCCCATTCGGCTTATATCAGTTTAGGGTAATGCCGTTTGGGATGAAGAATGCCCCAGCTACATTCCAGCGCTTGGTGGATAGGCTCCTGGATGGCTTCCAGAGTTTTGCTTGCGCCTACCTGGACGACATAGCGATCCACAGTGAGTCCTGGGAGGACCACTTAGCTCATGTGGGAATGGTTCTGGATCAGATCCGGGCTGCTGGCCTGACTCTGAAGCCAGAAAAATGCCACTTTGGGATGGCCGAGGTACAGTACCTGGGTCACCGGGTGGGGTGTGGAAAGCAGCGACCAGAGCCAGCCAAAATAGAAGCTGTCGCCAATTGGCCCACCCCCATCACTAAGACTCAGGTCCTAGCCTTCCTGGGCACGGCAGGGTACTATAGACGGTTCGTACCAGACTACAGCACACTTGCCAAACCCCTGACTGACTTGACCAAGAAGAACTTACCTCGACAGGTCCTGTGGTCTCCCCACTGTGAAACGGCTTTCCAGGCTCTCAAAAATGCTCTAATTAACGCTCCTGTCTTGGCGGCCCCAGCCCTTAACAAACGTTTTATCGTCCATACAGATGCTTCCATGTTCGGGCTGGGAGCCGTCCTCAGCCAAGTAGGCGAAGATGGAGGGGAGCATCCAGTTGCCTACATCAGCCGGAAGCTCCTGCCCCGCGAAGTCAGCTATGCAGCGGTCGAAAAGGAGTGTTTGGCTTTGGTGTGGGCATTAAAGAAATTGACTCCCTATTTATATGGTCAGGAGTTCACTCTGGTCACCGACCATAACCCGTTGGTGTGGCTGAACCGGGTCTCTGGAGATAACGGCAGGCTATTACGTTGGAGCTTATCGTTGCAACCCTTCAATTTCACCATTACTTACAGACCTGGGAAACAGAATGGCAACGCCGACGGGTTGTCCAGACAAACCAACCTCAGCCCCGCATAACCAGCAGTCTGGACAGCCTTAGTCTGCCCCGAAAAGGGGTCAGACCGTGTCTGCCAGAGTGTTCCACAGAAAGGGAGCACTGTTACAGAAGCATTAGTTATTTTGTTGTGAAGAGCTTATTTCCCAGCAGCAATGCCTGAACCAGCAAGCCAGCGCCTAAGAAGGGCTCCAAGAAAACCATAACAAGTATCATTTCATAAAGAGTTAACTCTTTTTTTTCAGCTTTTAGAAACTATTGTCTAATCACCTCTGGAGCCAGACTGCTAATTGATAAGATGAACTTATAAACTTGTTATCTTAAGTACTGTAATCCTATTGTGGCCTGTCAAAGGACAGTGCTCTCTATCTAAATGTGTGATGGGGGATTTTGTGCTTCCCCCCCTCTCCCCCTGGGAGTGCCCTGTGTGCATGTAACCTTAATAAAAAGCAGGCTGGGCATCCCAGTCCTGAGTTCTTGTTTGACCCTCAATCGCAGCGTTGACTCGTTTTTGTGGGCAGAAGGGTATCCTAGCTGTACTGCAGCTAAGGGAGATTATTCTATATTTGCGAGACTCATATAGAATACTATGGAAAGCAGCTTCTCCCCTCTTTAGCAATAGGGATCCAGGCTACTAAGCGGTCCATCTCTCAGCGAGACTAAGGGTAACCGTAACACGTATAAAGTACAAATTGCGTATAAAGTACAAATTGCATATAAAGTACAAATGGCGTAAAAAGTACAAATTGCGTATAAAGTACAAACTGCGTATAAAGTACAAATTGCATATAAAGTACAAATGGCGTATAAAGTACAAACTGCGTATAAAGTACAAATTGCATATAAAGTACAAATTGCATATAAAGTACAAATTGCATATAAAGTACAAATTCAATATAAAGTACAAATTGCATATAAAGTACAAATTGTGTATAAAGTACAAATTGCGTATAAAGTACAAATTGCATATAAAGTACAAATTGCGTATAAAGTACAAATTGCGTATAAAGTACAAATTGCGTATAAAGTACAAATTGTGTATAAAGTACAAATTGCATATAAAGTACAAATTCAATATAAAGTACAAATTGTGTATAAAGTACAAATTGTGTATAAAGTACAAATTGCATATAAAGTACAAATTGCATATAAAGTACAAATTGCGTATAAAGTACAAATTGTTTATAAAGTACAAATTGCGTATAAAGTACAAATTGTGTATAAAGTACAAATTGTGTATAAAGTACAAATTGCATATAAAGTACAAATTGCATATAAAGTACAAATTGCGTATAAAGTACAAATTGTTTATAAAGTACAAATTGCGTATAAAGTACAAATTGCATATAAAGTACAAATTGCGTATAAAGTACAAATTGTGTATAAAGTACAAATTGCGTATAAAGTACAAATTGCGTATAAAGTACAAATTGCGTATAAAGTACAAATTGCATATAAAGTACAAATTGCATATAAAGTACAAATTGCATATAAAGTACAAATTGCGTATAAAGTACAAATTGTGTATAAAGTACAAATTGCATATAAAGTACAAATTGCGTATAAAGTACAAATTGCATATAAAGTACAAATTGCATATAAAGTACAAATTGCGTATAAAGTACAAATTGCGTATAAAGTACAAATTGCGTATAAAGTACAAATTGCATATAAAGTACAAATTGCATATAAAGTACAAATTGCGTATAAAGTACAAATTGCGTATAAAGTACAATTGGAGCACTAAATATCACTTTTGTGAAAGCGATATTTGTGCTCCACTGAGTAAAACCAGCGCATGCTAATGTGCGCTGGTATTACAAGCTGACAGCAATGCGAACACAGCTAGCATTCAAATTGTTGGGAAGCATTGCGCTCGCAAGAGTCTGCTTCCAAGGGCTCCTATGGTAGCCTCGTTTTTATGCCATGACGCACGGCATGAGAACCTAGCAAAGGGGGTAAGTAGCTCAGCAATGGCAGAAAAGTGTTAATATATATGTACATATATATTTA
This sequence comes from Bombina bombina, assembly GCF_027579735.1. Classification (NCBI taxonomy): domain Eukaryota; kingdom Metazoa; phylum Chordata; class Amphibia; order Anura; family Bombinatoridae; genus Bombina; species Bombina bombina. The sequence continues at coordinate 1,206,784,118 of NC_069502.1, read as the reverse complement.
TATACACATATTAACAAATAAATACATATGTATAAAGTCATATACATATATATTTATAGACACATATTAACAAATAAATACATATGTATAAAGTCATATACATATATATTTATATACACATATTAACAAATAAATACATATGTATAAAGTCATATACATGTATATTTATATACACATATTAACAAATAAATACATATGTATAAAGTCATGTACATGTATATTTATATACACATATTAACAAATAAATACATATGTATAAAGTCATATACATATATATTTATATACACATATTAACAAATAAATACATATGTATAAAGTCATGTACATATATATTTATATACACATATTAACAAATAAATGCATATGTATAAAGTCATGTACATATATATTTATATACACATATTAACAAATAAATACATATGTATAAAGTCATGTACATATATATTTATATACACATATTAACAAATAAATACATATGTATAAAGTCATGTACATGTATATTTATATACACATGTATGGGGTTATTTAAGCTTAACTGGAGCTTTTTGTAAGTATTTTAGATTTGTATAGGTTGAACTCGATGGACTTCAGTCTTTTTTCAACCTTATCTACTATGTTACTATGTTACATATTAACAAATAAATACATATGTATAAAGTCATGTACATATATATTTATATACACATATTAACAAATAAATACATATGTATAAAGTCATGTACATATATATTTATATACACATATTAACAAATAAATACATATGTATAAAGTCATATACATATATATTTATATACACATATTAACAAATAAATACATATATATAAAGTCATGTACATATATATTTATATATACATATTAACAAATAAATACATATGTATAAAGTCATGTACATATATATTTATATACACATATTAACAAATAAATACATATGTATAAAATCATATACATATATATTTATATACACATATTAACAAATAAATACATATATATAAAGTCATGTACATATATATATTTATATACACATATTAACAAATAAATACATATGTATAAAATCATATACATATATATTTATATACACATATTAACAAATAAATACATATATATAAAGTCATGTACATATATATATTTATATACACATATTAACAAATAAATACATATGTATAAAGTCATATACATATATATTTATTGGGAACACACAGTTCCCATAGACACTATGTATAAACACTTTTCAGTGCCTTTTTAAAAAAAAAAAGAAAGAAAAGAAAACTAGCACTTAAGTTTGGGGGCATGTAGGCGACATTTATAAAATATACCAGAGATCTGATCTCTGGTTAATTTTATAAGTGCTAATTGCTATCACAAGCTTGTGGTAGCAACAACCAGCCACTTGTGCCCCATATGGACCAGGGTGGTGAAGTTAAATCACTCGTTGAGATGCCAGGTAAACAAATTCCCATCCAGACCAAGTGGGTAATTAACATCGCACAAGCTATTGATAGTGCAGTCCCGCCCCCTATGATCAGGATGGTTAACTTAACTCTGCCACCCTTGAGACTAAGTAAAAACACTCTTAAGACCACAACTATTTTATTAGCATTTCAGGCATGCTTGCCTATTCACAGCTTCATAAAAGGAGCCCCATGATGACAAGCTTTTAATAATTGGTTCTTAAGTCTAAATGAAGATTTCAGTCTTCCACTGCTAAAAAGACAAATTCGGATAAATTTGACTGTAACCAGACTCTTACCTTCTGCTGTAAATCTAATAATTGACAAATATTTACATAAGTTACATGCATTATAAAATAATAGATTGATCTGATATTTTATAAGTGAAATATTTAGATAAATAGAAGTCAGTTTCACACTTGAGTACATAAACAAGTAGCAATTCTTATTATCAAACATTAAGTATCGTGTAGAATTCTTATTATCAAACATTAAGTATCGCGTAGAATTCTTATTATCAAACATTAAGTATCGCGTAGAATTCTTATTATCAAACATTAAGTATCGCGTAGAATTCTTATTATCAAACATTAAGTATCGTGTAGAATTCTTGGGCTATTAGGGATTCTGGATTCATTTGTGTTATAGAAAAAATATCCTGCTGGAAGTTTAAGGACAATATTATCTCAGAGTATTATTTTCATTTTAGGATTTGGTGCAAACCCTGTTTTTTTCTCCTTCTGATCTGTTTATCGCTGTTATTTATTTGTTCTCTCGGCGTGAAGTTGAGATATGATTGTATTTCCCAATAAATCTAAAGTTACAAGAGACAAGAGGAGAAGAAGCACGCGCTGGGCCGTTAAAAGAGTCATTTGCTTCTGCATTCTGCACATCCCATCTGCCAGAGCTGACATGCGGGCATCATCTGAGTGCCAACACTGTGTGCCACGGGAATTTATGTCAGTAGATAAGTAAGGTCACAGAGGCATGATATTTACAGCAATTATATTTATGACACGTGCAGCATATGGATACAGATAAAAAGCAATACAATTTGTCATGGAATCACTGCAAATGTAACCCCTCAGCTGCCAGTGGGACTAATCACGGACACTACAGTGAATCAGGGTTATATGGATGTTTTGCTTGTCTCCATTTGAGCACTATATGCCCATATCTGTGCATTGTTAATTATTCCTGTTTATTTGTCCAGTTTTATGCATGTACTATTATTTATATTCATACAGGTGTCTACATACAGATACATACAGATACATACAGATACATACAGATACATACAGATACATATAGATACATACAGATACATACAGATACATATAGATACATACAGATACATACAGATACATATAGATACATATAGATACATACAGATACATACAGATACATACAGATACATATAGATACATACAGATACATACAGATACATACAGATACATACAGATACATACAGATACATACAGATATATACAGATACATATAGATACATACAGATACAAACAGATACATACAGATACATACAGATACATATAGATACATACAGATACATACAGATACATATGAGAGCTGATATTTGTGTGTAGATACAATACATTTATAGTGAAGTTGTGCAATGATCTGCATGTATAGTAAACACCAGACGTATTTGCTGCTCTGAGAGGGTCTGCTGCATTGATTATCTGTTAAAGTAAGATTGTCTGTTTAAGTATAGCAGTTAGCTAAGCAAGGTAGTTAGGCAAACAAGGATTTGGAGTATCCTATGGGAAATAAAATTATTTTATATTTTTAAGTTAAACCTTTTATTAAGTATGAGTGAGAATCTCATTCAGTGTACAGCTTGCCACATGTTTGCATCACTGGAGCAGCCGCTTCAGGGATTATATGTTTATAGCAAGTGTGAGCATATTGTCACTTTAGAAACTCGTATTGGAGTTCTGGAGGAACAAATTTGCATTAAATTCGCTACATGGAATATCGCAACCACTTTAACGTATTGCCTCCTAGACTTCAATGGAGCACAAAAAACTAACATCCTTACTCGCGCGTAAACCTGATCACGTTTAACCAAGTGCGCTAACCTGACATTGAATATGTTCTTCAAATAGAATATGTTCGATTTATTAAAAAAAATAATATAAATATATATATATATATATATATATATATATACTGTATATATAGATGGATAGATAGATGGATAGATAGAGAGAGAGAGAGAGAGAGAGAGAGAGAGAGAGAGATAGAGAGAGAGAGAGAATTAATTATATGTATCTAAAAATACAAAATACAAATTCCCCTATGTGAAGAATATTGGAATGTGAAATATTTAACAGTACATACACAGTATAACACTTTATTAAAGGGACAGTAAACCTAAAAAAATAATGTTATATAATTCTGCACTATGTGCAGAATTATATAACATTATTTTACTGCTATAGTTATAAAACCCTTTTTTCCCTTTTAATATTTATAAAACATACCGCTTTTACAGATTCACTCTCTGCTGAGCGGGTCTGTTTTTTTTACTCAGCGCATTGGGCCAGCTGTATAGTCACAGCCCGGCCAGACCGCGCCATAGCATTAAGTGAAGCTCGCTCCTGCTGTCTGACAGAGCAGGAGCGAGCTGCACTTAATCTTATGGCGCGGTCTGGCCGGGCTGTGACTATACAGCTGGCCCGATGCGCTGAGTAAAAAAAACAGACCCGCTCAGCAGAGAGTGAATCTGTAAAAGCGGTATGTTTTTTAAATATTAAAAGGGAAAAAAGGGTTTTATGGCTATAGCACTTAAATAATGTTATATAATTCTGCCCTATGTGCAGAATTATATAACATTATTTTTTAGGTTTACTGTCCCTTTAATATTGCATAAATATGATTTTGCATGTTTTCAGCTACATGATTGCAAAGGACTCCAATGCATATATATATATATGTCTATTTCTGTGTACATATGCATTTATGTGTTTACATGTGTACATATGTCTGTAAATACATATGTATGTATATATATATATATATATATATATATATATATATATATATATATATATATATATATATATATATATACTGTATATACACATATAAATACATAAATACAAATGTACACACACAGTCACATACACCCATATATATATATATATATATATATATATATATATATATATATATATATACAAAACACACACATATAAATACATAAATAAATATGTACACACACAGTCACACACACGCATATATATATATATATATATATATATATATATATATATACACATAAAAAATACATATGTACACACATACACACACAGTCACACACACCCATATATATATATTTAGACATGTGTGTATATGTATGTATCTCTATATTAAAGTCCTTTGCATATCTTTTTTTTCTAACACCTGAGACCTTTAAGCTCTTAGAACTTTTTTAAGCTATTTTTTTAGGTCATTTTTATTAGAGTGTAACTGTACTTTTAAATGTATTTCTGAGGCGTTTTATGCAACTTTTTTGTAACAGTTACCCAGAGCTCTGAAGTTGCACACACAGAGCTGAATTGAACTGCGCTGAAACGAACGCATTTACTTTCAACTTGTAATACGCGCACTACTCGTACGTAACATTAAGCACGGAACTCGTAATCTAGCCCTAAGTCTGCCCATAATTACAGTGACAATCTAATGAGAAAATTCTGTTCTACTTCTTTAGCCCATGTGAGGTTTATATCAGTGAGGCTCAGTAATTCTGGTGTCGATATAGATCTAACTGTTATTTTTTAGCGCTGTTGCCTTTTCCCAGCAATCACAAAATGCCTTTGCTGATAATAACCTTCAAGTGTGAACTTGTTATCTCATGAAAACAACAACAAAATTATAATTATTGTGTGATTTTTTTTTAGGTTACCCATGAATTATCCTATAAATGTTAAACTAGTCCCTTTTAGCTGTGGAAGTTGATAAGTTGAAAAATGGCCGTGAAAATGTGTTGAGAATTATTGCGAATTTGGAACTTTCCTATAGGATAATACTGGGCATATTATTGCACACACGCATAGAACCATGAGTTAGCACAGGAAATGAGTGCAAAACATTTACAAAGAGTGGGAGGAAAACAAAATGATGACAAGACAATCTATATAATAAGCTGGATGAAGTAGCTCATCTCAAGCTGATATGAATCTATGCTATATGACCTTACACATGTTTGTTTCCTATATAACAATGAAATGCATGGCATATGATTAATCAGTCCCGTACGTTAGTAAATTTGTGTGAATTAATGTATGATTATATGTACAGAGGATTTATCAGGATTTGTGGCACATTTATATACAGATTCTTAAACTTGTAAAGTTGCTTTCTTATTTAGTTAAATCTCAAAAACAGCACACTGAAAAAAAAAGACTTTTGAAATGAAGGGCCAGAGTACAAGTGGAGCAGTAATCTTGCTTGCGCGCTAACTCTGCTAGAAGAAAGCTTTTTGTGCGCGTCGGGTAACTCTTGTAATACAAGTTGAAGTAAACTGTTTTCGCACAAGCTCAATGCGCGCAAAAAGCCGAACTTAGGATATTGCACATGTGTTAATGTATACCCCCATAGAAGTCAATGGAGCACCCTACTCGCGCACAAACACGATCGTATATTCTCAAGTGCACTAACTTGACATGAAAATATGAATATTTCGCATTCCAATGTTCTTCACATAGCAGAATATGTTCTATTTATTTATAAACACACACACACACATATATATATATTATGGTATTTTGGTACAATGTACATATCTTTAATCAGTGATGTTTCAGGGAATAATCTCTCCTTCCTCAGACCAAAGTAAAGGCAGATTATATCCCAAAACATTAAAGATAAGAACTATTTTTCTTGATTCCAATGAGTGTGGTTCCTTTGTTATTTTTGTAAATTGTCATTACCAGCACCATGGTGGATGACCTACTGTTTGTGAGAGTGCTGGTCCTACTCTGGCATTATATATAGGTATAGATATATACAGATATATTGTACAAATGAATATCTATTTAAAAATACATAGAACATATTCTGCTATGTGCAAAACATTCGGAAGTGAAATATTTACAGTAAACACACAGTATAACACTTTATTAAATATGAATATTGCATAAATATGATTTTACATGTTTTCAGCTACTTGACTGCAAAGGGCTCTAATGCACTTATATATATATGTCTAGATATCTGTACATGTGTATGTATGTGTTTATATGTGTATATGTGTCTGAAATACATATATACACATATAAATACATAAATACATAAGTACACACATATATACATACATATAAATACATAAATACATATGTACACACATATATACATACATATAAATACATAAATACATATGTACACACATATATACACATATAAATACATAAATACATATGTACACACATATATACATACATATAAATACATAAATACATATGTACACACATATATACATACATATAAATACATAAATACATATGTACACACATATATACACATATAAATACATAAATACATATGTACACACATATATACATACATATAAATACATAAATACATATGTACACACATATATACACATATAAACACATAAATACATATGTACACACATATATACATACATATAAATACATAAATACATATGTACACACATATATACACATATAAATACATAAATACATATGTACACACATATATACATACATATAAATACATAAATACATATGTACACACATATATACACATATAAATACATAAATACATATGTACACACATATATACATACATATAAATACTTTGACATGTATCTTTATGTATCTCAATGTTAAAGCCCTTTACCTGACTTTTTTTCTAATAACTGAGACCTCATATCTTTTAGCCCTTAAAACTATATTATATATATATTTGTATCAGATAGTCTTATTATGAGTATACTATGTAATGTATTTTTGATGTGTTTTGTGACACTTTTTTGTTTTGCAAAACAGTTAACCAGAGCTCTAAGGACGCGCTATCCCGATGCGCGTTAACTTCAATTGTGCTCAAACGATCGTGTTTACATTCAACTTTTAATATGAGCGATAATATCCAACGAGCGCAAACACCTGCAATAAACCCCTCTTCACGCGTAACTGTTAGTGCGCTACTTGTAATCTGACTATAAATTGGAAGATAAATTATCCGTATGGCGCCTCTGAATATGAGACTATATGATCTTTAGAAATACTCATCTACACCAAAATGAATAAATGCTTCTCTTTGAAAGATACCAGAAGTAATCTCTTGCCAACAAGTAATCAAATCAGTTTTGTAGTTTTGGCTGTAGGTGTTTGGAAAACTTTTTGCGAATAATTGAAAAACAATATAAGGACATTTACAAAACATAAGCATATAATGAATGCTTTCAGCACATATACCAATTGAAATATCTATTTATTCAGAGTCTTATATAGTAATTTAGTTTTAAGTGAATTGTGAACATTGTGTGAGGGGTCTTTTGAGTAAAATATAACACAAATACAGGGGCTTCAGGATATAGGTGAGGAATCCCTAGAGAATACAGAAAAAAAATAACTGTTTAAGGTTTTAATTATAATATACATTTGGTCAAACACAAGTCTATGAATAATAAATACAAATGACAAAATATAAACCGAGAGAGAGCGTGATTTCCCTCAGTGATGCTACACGGTTGGCAGTATCAGGCTATATTACTTACAAGCTGGTAAACATTAGTAACCAATATCAGATCATATAAAGAATAGCAGGTCCCTTGTAGCAGATAAATAACATCTAGCACAACATGTAAATCTATTTATATACAAGAGCCATGCATTTCTATTCAGCTACAAGAGAGACATTGTATAAATGATGATATTCGCTGGCTGAATTTCTGTAACTGCAGCTCACACAAGGCTGTGCATAGACCCAGACATACTGGGATATTCCCTAAATGTTATGGCATAGGAGTGTGAAAAAAAACCTCCCAATGAGCATCAGTTCCAGGGATGCATATAGATTCTATGCTGCCCTAATCCAGTGACACTATCTAACCTCTGCTCTCTAGCACTCTGTACAACAACTCTCTCAAGCACATTAAACACATCTTCATTTTGTGTCAAATCTCTGTTTGTCCCCCACTCCCAAACATCAAATTCTGGAACATAGGGGCTGAATTTATTGCAAATGACCTAAACCAGCTGTTTGAACTTGTGCTTTTGCAGGTTACAGAATTAGCTTTTTGGCCTCTCTATAGAGCTTGCGACTATAACTTTTATACAAGCGCAAGAGCAGTAAAAGGGAAAGACAAGTTTTGTCTAATCTAGACACTGCTCTTATACATCCCCAGCACATTGCACTGTCACTAAATTAATAGGGCAATTCATTTTACATTTAACTCCTGATTCTACCCTTATTAATGTATCATAAAAATAGAAATGTACTTACATTGTGAAATGTGCTCACTCTTCCTGCAAATTAGCTCTGAATACTGCCCCCCAGGAATATGACAGATTCCAAGTCTGTAGATTCTAAATCCAAACAAATAACTCTTTTTTATAGATTAGTTATTTTGGTTCTCTTGTATTCTGCCTTATTTATAAATTTAGCCTGATTATCTATCTATCTATCTATCTATCTATCTATCTATCTATCTATCTATCTATCTATCTATCTATCTATCTATCTATCTGTCTATCATTATCTATCATTATCTATCTATCTATCTATCTATCTATCTATCATTATCTATCTATCTATCTATCTATCTATCTATCTATCATCTATCTATCATTATATATCATTATCTATCTATCATCTATCTATCTATCTCTATTGAGCTATCTATCTATCATTATCTATCTATCTATCATTATCTATCTATCATCTATCTATCATTATATATCATTATCTATATATCTATATCTATCTATCTATTGAACTATCTAGCTATCTATAATTTATCTATCTATAATCTATCTATCATCTATCTATCATATATAATTATCTATCTATCATCTATCTATCTCTATTTATATCTATCTATCTATCTATCTATCTATCTATCTATCTATCTATCTATCTATCTATCTATCTATCTATCTATTTTTCTATCTATCTCATTGTTTGTAATATAGCACTTGGCAATTTGTACAAATAAATACATTAACATTTTGTGCTTTGAGATAATGAGCAGTGAGATGCACACTAGCTCCCACTTGTGGCGTGACCTGTGTAGTGCAAAGGGGCATTCAGTTACTGAATGGGACCCTGTTAATATGCATTTGGGAAGCTGCCTCAAATATATTCTTTTCTCTTCTCTTTGTACTTTTCTGAGCAGAGCAAACACAGACGGAAGTTTCTGCATCTGCCAAACAGAGCTGCAAGTTACTTCATATCTATAGCTGAGTCCTTCTAGTGAATTGAAAATGCTGTCTGGCGAACACATATTGTTACCATAGCCTTTCCTAGCAGCCAGTGGGTTAATCTTTACCCTGAATAGCTTCCAGTTCTGTGCTTGTAATCAACATGAGTTGTCTTTGTCACTCACATAATGTCACCTTATGTTTCATTTAACAAATAATTCCAATCTAGCTCTTTAGCCCCTGAATCATTTTGCTGCTGATGGGGGTTACATTGCTTTTACAATAATGCTAAATGCTGTCTGCAGTTAAATCCCACTATTTTAGGTCAGTTCTCTTTCCCTGTATATTGGATTATTTAGTATTTTTTGTCACAGTCTTCTGCAGACATTAAGATTATAGCAGATATCAGCTATTAATTACACTGCACTTTTTATTAATACAATTTATAAGGCTTTAAAAAAAAATCAGTACAGCTATACACCCCTTAAGAAGCCTGGTGGAATCCATGGTTTATTTTGCTGGGGGCAGTTAGGGACATATTTAAATTAGTGTGTGATGAGAGCTAATGAATCATTGTGTAGAATGGTATAGACCCAGGCAAATAAATGATTATGATTGTTCTTTATTTGTAAAATAATGCCAAATTCCATACCTGAGTTTAATTTGCCTTTAATAAATCTATTTTCTATAATTATGAACTCACTAAAGCTCAGGGAATTCTGTTTGCTGCTAAAATGTGTCCCTGGCTTGTTAGTTACTATGCTGCACTATATATAAACTGAGAGCTTTTCTCAATCACTGTCACTACAGCTTAGACTCAATGTCCCTTATTTGCAGTTATCGTGGGAGTCAGAGATGAACCTGCGTGTATCTGCGCACGTGTTTAGCTACTGGGCTTTTGTTTGTCTGGTGTCAGCTGTAATATAAGTGCTGTCACTAAAGTTAAAAATATATATAATATTTATAGAGAAACCTACACAAAGTCTAAAGCCTTATTTTCATTAAAGTTTATAAAGACCAGAATTTTAATAATGATATAATTTTATACCTTCACTCATTAACCACAATCTGCAAGGTACCAAGGTTTTTCCTAATATAAATATATGTTTTAATGTGAATGATGCGTCACTGGCTACAAACAGGAAATACATCTACCAACTGCATCAGAGTTTCTCATTAACCCCTTCACTCCCAGTCAGTGATGAGTCACTCTGTTAATTTGGGATTGGTCTCTTTGTTCTGTTATTGTGACCTTAATAATATATATATATATGGAATTATAAAGCTACAATAAAGGTATATTGGGTTTAGTCATGGTCTTATAGTTAAAACATAATTAATAAGCACATAACAAGTGGAACATATTTAACTTACAACCATATAAGTTAAAAAAAAATGTTTTTGTGGTTTAAAGTGGTTCTCTTGTTCATTACTAGTTTATTTCTCATCATGTTTGAAATATTATGCACTAACAATTTGTTTTAATAAAACTAGAAATGAGTATGCAAAACATAATGTTCAGTTTGAGGAAGACGGCGGGGTTAAAAGCAATAAAATCTGTAGGTTTGTGGCAATAATGTCTGTAGGTTTGTGACAATAACTTCAGTAGGTTTGTGACACTAACATCTGTAGGTTTGTGACAATCACTTCAGTAGGATTGTGACAAAAACATCTGTAGGTTTGTGACAATAACTTCAGTAGGTTTGTGACAGAAGCGTTTGTAGGGTTGCGACAATAGCATTGGTAGGTTTATGACAATTACTTCAGTAGGTTTGTGACACTAACACCTATAGGTTTGTGACAATAAATTCATTAGGTTTGTGACACTAATGTCTGTAAGTTTGTGACAATAACTTAAGTAGGTTTGTCACAGTAGCATCTGTAGGTTTGTGACACTAACCTATGTAGATTTGTGACAGTAGCATCTGTAAGTTTGTGACACTAACATATGTAGTTTTGTGACACTAACATCTGTAGGTTTGTAACAATAACTTTAATAGCTTTGTGACAGTAACTTCAGTAGGTTTGTGACAGAAGCTTCTGTAGGTTTGCGACAATAGCGTTGGTAGGTTTGTGACAATAACTTCAGTAGGTTTGTGACTGTAGTGTCTTTAGATTTGTGAGAAAAACTGCAGTATGTTTGTGACACTAAAACCTAATAACTTCATTAGGTTTGTGACACTAATGTCTGTAAGTTTGTAACAATAACTTCAGTATGTTTGTGACAGTAGCATCTTTAGGTTTGTGATAACAACGTTGGTAGGTTTGTGACAATAACATCAGTAGGTTTGTGACAGTAGCATCTGAAGGTTTGCTACAATAACTTCAGTAGGTTTGTCACAGTAGCATCTGTAGGTTTGTGACAGTAGCGTCTGTATGTTTGTGACAATAGCATCTGTAGGTTTGTGACACTAACCTATGTAGATTTGTGAAAGTAGCAACTGTAAGCTTGTGACACTAACATGTGTAGTTTTGTGACACTAACGTCTGTAGGTTTGTAACAATAGCTTTAATTGGTTTGTGACAATAACTTCAGTAGGTTTGTGACAGTAGCATCAGTAGGTTTGTGATAATAACATCAGTAGGTTTGTGACACTAACATATGTAGGTTCGTATACACTAACGTCTGTAGGTTTGTGACATTATCTTCAGTAGGTTAGTGACACTAACATCTATAGGTTTGTGACAATAACTACAGTAGTTTAGTGACACTAACATAAGTAGGTTTGTGACAGTAGCATCTGTAAGTTTGTGACACTAACGTAAGTTTGTGTCACTAACATAAATAGTTTTGTGACGCTAACATCTGTAGGTCTGTAACAATAACTTTAGTAGGTTTGTGACAGTAGCATCAGTAGGCTTGTGACCATAACATGAGTAGGTTTGTGACACTAACATCTGTAGGTTTGGGACATTAACATCTGTAGGTTTGTGACAATAACTTCAGTAGGTTTGTAACACTAATGTATGTAGGTTTGTGATACTAATGTCTGTAGGTTTGTAACAATGACTTCAGTAGGTTTGTGACACTAATGTCTGTAGGTTTGTGATAATAACGTCTGTAGGTTTGCGACACTAACGTCTGTAGGTTTGTGACAATAACTTCAGTAGGTTTGTGACACTAACGTCTGTAGGTTTGTAACAATAACTACAGTAGGTTTGTGGCAATTGCTTCAGTAGGTTTGTGACACTAACGTCTGTAGGTTTGTGACAATAACTTCAGTAGGTCTGTGACACTAACGACTGTAGGTTTATGACAATAACTTCAGTCAGTTTGTGACACTAATGTCTGTAGGTTTTGTGACAATAACTTCTGTAGGTCTGTGACACTAACGTCTGTAGGTTTGTGACAATAACTTCAGTAGGTCTGTGACACTAACGTCTGTAGGTTTGTGACAATAACTTCAGTAGGTCTGTGACACTAACGTCTGTAGGTTTGTGACAATAACTTCAGTAAGTCTGTGACACTAACGTCTGTAGGTTTGTGACAATAACTTCAGTAGGTTTGTGACACTAACTAGTATTTTGAGTGTTTTGAGAAAAGCTTGCCACCTTTTAGTTGGCAAAAAAAAACCTGTGAGATCTGTAGTGAGACAATCTTTACAGAATTAAGCTGGGATTAGATAGACAACTTAAAGGGACATTAAAACCATTTTTTTTCTTTCATGATTCAGATAGAGAATACCATTTAAACAACTTTCTAACTTACTTCTATTATCTAATTTGCTTCATTCTCTTGCTATTCTTTCCTTAAAAGCATATCTAGATAGGCTCAGTAGCTTCTGATTGGTGGCTGCACATAGATGCCTCATGTGATTGGCTCACCAATGTGCATTGCTATTTCTTTAACTAAGGATATCTAAAGATTGCAGAAAATTAGATAATAGAAGTAAATTGGAATGTTTTTTAACCCCTTAATGACCGAGGACGTGCAGGGTACGTCCTCAAAAAAAAGGCAGTTAATGCCTGAGGACGTACCCTGCACGTCCTCGGTGTGGAAAGCAGCTGGAAGCGATCTTGCTCGCTTCCAGCTGCTTTCCGGTTATTGCAGTGATGCCTCGATATGGAGGCATCCTGCAATAACCTTACACGGCCATCCGATGCAGAGAGAGCCACTGGCCGGTATCGTTGGTGGGTGGGAGCCGACTTGGGAGGCGGGTGGGCGGCCATCGGTGTTCCCTGTGTCGTCAAGGGGGGGCGGGATCGGGGGCGGGCCGTTAGGGGGCGCGCACGGGGCGGGAGCGGGTGGGAACCGCTACACTATGGAAAAAATTTTTGGTAACAAATGGCCAAATCTTGTTTGTGCAAAAGCACAAAAAGAGATCATGGAGGGGTGGGGGGTTGGTTTTGTGTGGGGGGAAGCTACACTGCAGAAAAATTTAATAAAAACTAAAAAAAAAACATTTTTTCTGCTAAACTGGGTACTGGCAGACAGCTGCCAGTACCCAAAATGGCGCAGATTAAGTTAGAGTGGGAGGGTTATAGAGCTGTTTGGGGGGGATCAGTGAGGTTGGGGGCTAAGGGGGGGATAGTACACAGCAGCATATGTAAATATGCTTTTTAAAAAAAAAAAAAAAAAAAACATAGCTTTTATTTTAGTACTGGCAGACTTTCTGCCAGTACTTAAGATGGCGGGGACAATTGTGGAGTGGGGGAGGGAAGAGAGCTGTTTGGGAGGGATCAGGGGGTCTGATGTTTCAGGTGGGAGGCTGAGCTCTACACTAAATGTGATATTAACCCTGCAAGCTCCCTACAAGCTACCTAATTAACCCCTTCACTGCTAGCCATAATACACGTGTGATGCGCAGCGGCATTTAGCGGCCTTCTAAATACCAAAAAGCAACGCCAAAGCCATATATGTCTGCTATTTCTGAACAAAGGGGATCCCAGAGAAGCATTTACAACCATTTGTGCCATAACTGCACAAGCTGTTTGTAAATGATTTCAGTGAGAAACCTAAAATTGTGAAAAATTTAACGCTTTTTTTAATTTGATCGCATTTGGCGGTGAAATGGTGGCATGAAATATACCAAAATGGGCCTAGATCAATACTTGGGGTTGTCTACTACACTACACTAAAGCTAAAATTACCCCAAAAAGCTCCCTACATGCTCCCTAATTAACCCCTTCACTGCTGGGCATAATACACGTGTGGTGCGCAGTGGCATTTAGTGGCATTCTAATTACCAAAAAGCAACACCAAAGCCATATATGTATGCTATTTCTGAACAAAGGGGATCCCAGAGAAGAATTTACAACCATTTATGCCATAATTGCACAAGCTGTTTGTAAATAATTTCAGTGAGAAACCTAAAGTTTGTGAAAAAATTTGTGAAAAAGTGAACAATTTTTTTTGTTTTAACGCATTTGGCGGTGAAATGGTGGCATGAAATATACCAAAATGGGCCTAGATCAATACTTTGGGTTGTCTACTAAAAAAAAATATATACATGTCAATGGATATTCAGAGATTCCTGAAAGATATCAGGGTTCTAATGTAACTAGCGCTAATTTTGAAAAAAAGGGGTTTGGAAATAGCAAAGTGCTACTTGTATTTATGGCCCTATAACTTGCAAAAAAAGTAAAGAACATGTAAACATTGGGTATTTCTAAACTCAGGACAAAATTTAGAAACTATTTAGCATAGGTGTTTTTTGGTGGTTGTAGATATGTAACAGATTTTGGGGGTCAAAGTTAGAAAAAGTGTATTTTTTTTCAATTTTTCCTCATATTTTATAATTTTTTTTATAGTAAATTATAAGATATGATGAAAATAATGGTATCTTTAGAAAGTCCATTTAATGGCGAGAAAAACGGTATATAATATGTGTGGGTACAGTAAATGAGTAAGAGGAAAATTACAGCTAAACACAAACACTGCAAAAATGTAAAAATAGCCTTGGTCCCAAACGGACAGAAAATGGAAAAGTGCTGCGGTCATTAAGGGGTTAAAATCGTATTCTCTATCTGAATCATGAAAGAAAAATTTGGGGTTTAGTGGCCCTTTAATGTTCACCCATGGAACGCCCATGTTCAGCACATTTGACAAAAAACAACAATTAGGTTTTGTATTTTTTATGAATTTCTAAGTGATTTTTGCCCATCCAGTGATCTTAAATTACGATTTACGTGGTGCATATTTAATATGATTTATTACTGAATAATTTAAAAGTAGGTTTTACATTTTTGATAAAATACGATTTTTGTTGAAGAATTTTGTTGCGCTTTTTGATGCACCTTAACAATACAGTTTTTTCCTGCGTATTTTTATGTGAATGATTCAATTATTCATTTTGTTAGATTTTTAAAATACGAACTTCATTGTGCACTTTTGTAATGTCCGCATCTCCTCCCTATACAAATAGGACTGGCAGCATTCTTTATTAATCTCACCATCCCAGAGACCTTTAGCTCACATAGGCCCTTAGAGTCTCGGCCACTGAGTTAGAGATAAATCCAGCATTACATGAAATTAAAAATAATTAGTAGCTTTAAGCAAATTAATTAAGAGAACACAACACAAATTTCCTATATTTCTAAATAATTTAATTTAAGCTTAGATTACATTTTTTTTTTCTTGGACTGAAAAGTAATGGAGCTTTTTAAAATTCTACTCAGATC
This sequence comes from Bombina bombina, assembly GCF_027579735.1. NCBI lineage: Eukaryota > Metazoa > Chordata > Amphibia > Anura > Bombinatoridae > Bombina > Bombina bombina. The sequence goes on along the minus strand of NC_069502.1, from coordinate 1,206,767,641 downwards.
CACAGGAAAACATTAAGCACGCTCAAGGAATACCTTGTTCATCCACTCATTGACACTGCAACATCCATTTCACATTGCAAAGGCAATACATTACAAGGGACAGTAAAGAAAAAAAATAGATTTCCCCAGAAAACTGTTTAATCATAATGTAAAAACACAAGTGAATGAATAAATGTCAAAATTCAAAAAATATAAATAATACAAAAAAAATAAAATTTTGCACTTAATTATGTATTGTGAAAAAAAACTTTGCAAATGAATTGTATTACTTAAATGTTCTGTTTTTTCTTGTAAATGAGGGTTTTAAATTATTTTAAGACATTTATTTTCTTTGATCCTAGATTGCATTGCAATGCAGTGGTAACATTTTGTTGAGTGTTAAGAAATATAACAAAAACGTCCCTTTAAAATATGGCTATACACAGTCACTACTTAAAAAATATATATATAACGATCTTCAAGTTAAAAATCACAATTTTTTATTATATTGAGCACTTTACTGAACTCTGAGTTTTAATTACCTTTCATTGTGCTATGTATTTTATTTATTTGAAAAGATCATATATGAAAAAATAAAATGTAGGTTGCACAAATAATAGCCCTAGATTTTGTTATGTTTTTGCTTAAACAATTTAGCTTCTTAGTATAGAGAGATCTCAAAACCAGCTTCACAGATTAGAAAGAAGGTAGGATAATGCACAGGGCTGCAAGGGTTAACTTCTCGGCTTTAGTGTTAAATATGGCTCAAGTGAAGAGTTGGTCATTAACCCTTCCCTTGCCATCACTTTTATTTCTGTTTACAGCTTACATCAGCTCAGGGATTCATTGATTGGGTTGGCAGTATAAATACCCACATACATTATTTTATAAGTCCTTGTGGGCAGGGGACTGATTAGTACACAGTGGTGAAACTGCAATGTGTGTTCATTTGTTAGAATTTCACCCAAGGTCATGATAAGTAAACTGGCTGCAGTATAAGTGACTTTAGTCACTCTATGGGTTTAGCAGGAGACATGGCACTAGGCATGGGTGAAATTTCAGACTATGGCTACAGGCAGTAAAAAGAAGCATGCATGGCACCGGGTATATCAGTGTCAAACTGCAACACACAAAGACCTGGATTTGCATAGATCTTTGTGTTTTTCTCTTTCACACAGATATATTCCAGCACACAAAACCATATTCTGCATTTCACCCAAGCCTACATGGCACCGTCTATCTCCTCTCATAGGACTGATATTCAAAATCTCGCTGCTTAGGTGAGATATTCTAAGAAGTCTCATTGGGACGGTGAAGCCCTTAAAAAAAATAGAAACACAAATTTGTACATTTTATGTTACTGTGTGGTGTTCTTTATGTGAAACAGAGACTCCTGCATTACAATACAAGGTGTAAAAAATCATAAAGATTTTGTGTGAATAAATTATCTCCATGCTGGGGAGGTTTTGATTTTTTTTTTAACTTAATGTAAAGTGATACAACTGGTGGTGAGTCCCAGGAATCAGAGATTTGAGTTGATATTGTGATCGCATTGACGTATAACACCTATAATCATGCACTAACCCATTAATATTACACATTCCAATATTTTTCACATTATATTCCCATACCCGTATAAATTTATATAGATATATAGGTATAGATATATATATTAAAAAATAAATATATATAAATATAAATATTACATTTATTTATATGTGTGTTATTTAAAACTATTATAAAAACTATTAAATTATCAATATAACATCTAAAAAAATGTTAAAAATAATTATTGTTAATATTTTTTACATTAATGTTATAATCAAGATTTACATAATGTGCCTTAAGATAACTGTCTTCAAGTGTGCTAACCCAATACCTTGTTAGACCTAAAGGGTCAAACCTGAATCGCGACTCGCATTTTTTACATTCTAATGTTCTTCATATAAAAGTAAATGTTTATTTTTAAATATATGTTTCTTAATATATATGATTATTATTTTGAATATATATATATATATATATATATATATATAGCTTCACATCTTTATGAATATATGCAGGTATATATATATATCTATATACAGTATATATATATATATATACAGATGGCCCTCGGTTTACAATGGTTCAATTTGCACCGTTTCAGAATAACAACCTTTTTTTCAGTCATGTGACTGCTATTGAAAAGCATTGATAAGCAGTGCATTGATTAAAATAGCCAGTAGGTGGAGCTGTCCACTTGTGTTGCAGCAAAGAATTGCAAGCCAAGCAAGCGGAAATTAATCAGTTTAACCAGACATGAGCTATTGAGCCGCTTGCAAAGGAACAAGATCTTCCTGTCTATAAATCAGTCCAGATTGGAATGCATAGAAAGAACTGTTTGCAGAAAAATGCAAGTGAAGTCTGTGTTGTGTGATTATTTTATAATGCTGTTTAGCATTTAAAGTCTTCATTTCAAAGCTTTAAAAATAATGTATTAGGTGTTACTTATGACAATTTTGAGAGGGGCCTGGAACCTAACTCCCTCACTTCCCATTGACTTACATTATAAACTGGGTTTCAATTTACAACGGTTTCGATTTACAACCATTCCTTCTGGAACCTAACCCTGGCGTAAACTGAGGGCTACCTGTTTATATATATATATATATATATATATATATATATATATATATATATATATATATATATATATATATATATATATATATATAAAACATATGCCCCTATGGATAGAACATTGGAATGTAAAATATTGAAAATATGTACAGCATATGCACAGTTAAGCACCTTATAAAAACAAAGTGTTAGGTTTTTTTTAAGGGGGGTTTGGGTGGGTTTTAGAGTAGGGGTATGTGGGTGGTGGGTTATAATGTTGGGGGGGGGCTTGTATTTTTTTTTTAAAGGTAAAAGAGCTGATTACTTTGGGGCAATGCCCCGCAAAAAGCCCTTTTAAGGTCTGGTAGAAGAGCTGATTACTTTGCAATTTAGTATAGGGTAGGGCATTTTATTATTTTGGGGGGCTTTTTTTATTTTATTAGGGGGCTTAGATTAGGTGTAATTAGTTTAAAATTCTTGTATTTTTTTATTTTCTGTAATTTAGTGTTTTTTTATACTATAGTTTAGTTTATTTAATTGTATTTAATTTTAGGTCATTGTAGTTATTTTTTTAATTAATTTAACGATAGTGTAGTGTTAGGTGTATTTGTAACTTAGGTTAGGATTTATTTTACAGGTAATTTTGTAGTTATTTTAACTAGGTAGCTATTAAATAGTTAATAACTATTTAATAGCTATTGTACCTAGTTAAAATAAATACAAAGTTGCCTGTAAAATAAAAATAAATCCTAAAATAGCTACAATATAATTATTAGTTATATTGTAGCTATTTTAGGGTTTATTTTACAGGTAAGTATTTAGTTTTAAATAGGAAAAATGTATTTAATAATAGTAATATGTATTTAGATTTATTTAAATAATATTTAAGGTAGGGGGGTGTTAGTGTTAGACTTAGGTTTAGGGGTTAATAAGTTTAATATAGGTGGCGGCGGGGTCCGGAAGTGGCGGTTTAGGGGTTAAACATTTAATTTAGTTGTGGCGGGGTCCGGGATCCACAGGATAGGGGTTAATAACTTTAATATAGGTGGCGGCGGTATAGGGGGCGGGAGATTAGGGGTTAATATATTTATTATAGTTGTGGCGGGGTCCAGGAGTGGCGGTTTAGGGGGTAATAACTTTATTTAGGTGCGGGGGGCTCCGGGAGTGGCAGTTTAGGGGTAATACATATAATGTAGGTGGCGGCGGGGTCCAGGAGCGGCGGTTTAGTGGGTAATAACTTTATTTAGGTGGCGGCGGTGTGGGGGGGGGGCAGATTAGGGGTGTTTAGACTCAGGGTACATGTTAGGGTGTTAGGTGCAGACATCTCCCATAGAAATCAATGGGATATCGGGCAGCAGCGAACATGAGCTCTCGCTGCTGTCAGACTCCCATTGATTCCTATGGGATCCACCGCCCGGAATAGTGCCGAGCGTACCTGCTAGTTATTTTATAACTAGCAAAAGTAGTCAGATTGTGCCGAACTTGCGTTCGGAACATCTGTAGTGACGTAAGAATCGATCTGTGTCAGACTGAGTCCGGCGGATCATAGCTTACGTCACTAGATTCTACTTTTGCCGGTCTCTAGCCTTTGTTAACTAAGGCGAATCAGCCTCACCACAAATACGCTGCAGAATTCCAGCGTATTTGCGGTTGATGGCTTGATAACTAGAGGCCTAAATCTCTTTTACAGTTATATATATATGTTACAGCCATTATACTTTATATTTTTGAGCCCTTATGACTTTTCTAAAAAAATTTTTTATTAGATAGTGTTTATATGAGTATAATTGTACTATTTTAAACTCACTACTTTTTACTCAAGTTCTTCAGTTGTGCAAACTCGACAAATGCAAATTACGATTGCGCTAGAGCAAACGCATTTGCTTTCAACTTGTTTATTACACATGCTATTTTGGAAGAACAAAAAAAAGATGGATAAAAAAATAATATTGCTTGCATGCTAAAGTTAGTGCACCACTTGTAATCTAGTCCTAAATAGACTTCACAGTGATACACATAATCCAGTGTTCATCACAGAAAACTTTGCCAGCAGATGTCATTATAAAGCAACCAGGTGGGGGCAGTGTAACACTCCTAATATTATAACATTTCAGCTATCCAAAGCACAAATTATTTGCATAATGTAATATAAATTTATTTAATGATAATTTGTGCAATAAACATTAAACATTTTTAATATTTGTTTTTTAGCTTAATAGTGGCTAAAATTTTAGCTAGGTGGTGAGTAAAAACACCCAGGGGTGCACCGTTATAAAGGTCCTGAGGGGAACACGACAATCATACATTGTATGCGATCAATACATATATATTAAATAGTTAATAAATGCTAAGCCACGCAGTGAACCTAGATGTAGTGATCTATACAGGACCATTCACAAGAGCACCTAAATGACAGGTGCAGAAGTGAAAGATCAGCCTGAGGAAATGAGAGGGATAATAATTGTGCACATCAATAGGTGCTTCAGTTTCTTCTATGGAGACTCTCATGTTAATATACCCGCACCAGGGTACAATGTGAAATGCATTAAATACAATTTATTACAATAGCCAACAAAAAAGAAATGAAAATAATCTGTATGAAATGAAGGACTGCAGATTCAGTACAGGCTGAAGGAAGGAAAACCGGGTGCGTACAGAACCGAAAACACAGGAAAGCTATATAGTGCAATGCACAGTGTAGGTGTTATTTAACCCTTTAACTGCCAAAGAGGAAATGCATTGCTCTACCCAGTGGCTGCCAAGGGGTTAAATTACGGGGCAAACTGACGTACATTACCACTAAATGCCAATCTCACAGAGCTCTAGGAATGAAAAAAAAAACACATTTTGCAAGAGTTTAAAACCAATGATCATTATCCCAGCTGAGATTGTATTTAATAGGTGTGCATATAAAAGGTATAGCATTATGGGGTATTGTGTGCTCATACCTCACTGAAACATGTAATTAATTGGAGTGAATTTTACAGTTCTTAAGACTTTTTACACATATTAAAAAAGGGAATTGTAAAATACAGCACAATGCTATAAAGATATTAACCCTTGTGTTAAAATTTACTTTTACAAAATATATTAATAATTCTGCTTTCAATACAGATGTCAAATATACAGATTAGAATTTTAGTTTAAAAGGAAGAATGCTGAAATAAAAATGTTCTAATACTTTGAAGCATTTTTTTTGCACTATTGCTTGAACAAGCCTCTGTAAACAATCTGCACTGTGGTTAAACACATAGTAAAATTTAGCTCCTGTAAGCCAATAAACTGCCAATCCAGAGCTGAACACAGCTAATGCTGGTGACTAGGGGCTATGTACAAAAGCCACCCTTGCTTGGCTCAAATGCCTTGTTTAGATCAGAAAATTGCTGATCCAGAGTTGACATTAACTATATTAATATTTTTAATAATGTTAAACACATAGGTATAGGCAAGCAATAGTGTGAAACGATGAAATATCACAGTGCATAACAGCAATTTTGTATTTTATGTCTCCTTCAATTAATGAATTTTGCAATATTCAACACCCAGTTTGTATAGGATACAAAATATAATGTAAAGCATTATTTATTAGCAATATAAGACACAGGGTATTGCACTGGCCTTCAAATGAATTATTATTAGCCTACAGCAGGTGTCACAAAGAGAACCAAATGATGTGCAGATTCTGAATACTAAAACTGTGTGTCCCCAGCTCCCAGTCGTGGTGCAGAGATTAGGGTCATTGCCCTAAAGTGACTAAACTCACCTCCTGCCTCTCTCTATTATGTATCAGTAGGTTAAGTGTTTAACTTCTTCACAATAGCTTGAGACATCAGCTTATTATTCAGCATAATCACACAGCACACTCTCACAAGCACACACACAGAGCAACACACTCTCACAAGCACACACACACAGCACACCCTCACAAGCACACACACAGAGCAACACACTCTCACAAGCACACACACAACATAATCGTCTCTCACAAGCACACACACACAGCACACCCTCACAAGCACACACACAGAGCAACACACTCTCACAAGCATACACACACAGCACACCCTCACAAGCACACACACAGAGCAACACACTCTCACAAGCACACACACACAGCACACCCTCACAAGCACACACACAGAGCAACACACTCTCACAAGCACACACACAACATAATCGTCTCTCACAAGCACACACACACAGCACACCCTCACAAGCACACACACAGAGCAACACACTCTCACAAGCATACACACACAGCACACCCTCACAAGCACACACACACAACACACTCCCACAAGCACACACACACAGCACACCCTCACAAGCACACACACATAGCAACACACTCTCACAAGCACACACACAACATACTCGTCTCTCACAAGCATACACACACAACACACTCTCAAAAAAACACACACACACACAACACACTCTCACAAGCACACACACACAGCACACTCTCACAAGCAAACACACACAGCACACTCTCACAACACACACAACATACTCGTCTCTCACAAGCACACACACACAACACACTCCCACAAGCACACACACACATCACACTCTCACAAGCACACACACACAACACACTCTCACAAACACACACACACAACACACTCTCACAAACACACACACACAGCACACTCTCACAAGCAAACACACACAGCACACTCTCACAACACACACACACACACACAGCACATTCTCACAAGCACACACACACAACACACTCTCACAAGCCCACACACAACAGACTCTCACAACACACACACACAGCACTCTCTCACAAGCACACACACAACACACTCTCACAAGCACACACACAACACACTCACAAGCACACACACATAGCACACTCTCACAAGCACACAAACACAACACACTCCCACAAGCACACACACACAGCACACTCTCGCAAGCACACACACAGCACAATCTCACAAGCACACACAACACACTCTCACAAGCACACACACACAGCACACTTTTAAAAGCACACACACTCAACACAGTCTCACAAGCACACACACACAGCACAATTTCACAACCACACACAACACACTCTCACAAGCACACACACACAACACACTCTCACAAGCACACACACAATAGACTCTCACAAGCACACACACACAGCACACTCTCACAAGAACACACACACACAACACACTAACAATCACACACAGCACACTCTTACAAGCACACACACACAACACACTCTCACAAGCACACACACAGAGCACACTCTCAAAAGCACACACACTCTCACAAGCACACACA
>NC_069502.1:1206607272-1206754772 GCF_027579735.1 Bombina bombina | reverse complement strand
CAGTTGTGTTAATATGTCTATATACTACCACATATTAATATATATATATATATATATATATATATATATATATATATATATATATATATATATATATGTTTTTCAGCATGTACATATATATTTATATTTGCTGCCGATCACTGCGCTACTTACCCCCTTTGCTGCGCTTAAGTTCTGTGCCGTGTATGACGGCATGAGAACAAGGCTCCTATTGCAGCCTATGAAAGTGCGTTCTTGTTCTTGCACCTAACTCTTAATTCCAGCGCACATTATCGTGTGCTGGTTTTATTTAATTGAGAGCAAATAGAGCTTCAGCATAAGAGATATTTTGTGCTCAACTCGTAATCTGTCCCTTAATCAACATTGTGACACCTTTTAGCTATTTTTTTTTTCTTTACTGGGAATCATTTAACAATCCACTGACTCTATACAAGAAGAATAAAGAGCACATAATTTTCTCTTCTCAAATCTAGTTTGTGATTTGCTGTAGGTTTTTGAGATGTTGCTATAAAGAGCTGCATATATATTAGGGCATAAGTGTGTCCTGTAATAGCCTGTATGTGATGATCCAGACCAGCGTTTAGCCAGACCTTGGGCAATATGTGCCACAAACTATCTTAGTGTTCTGTGTGATCCCAGCGGACTTTTGCCATCTATATCAACTACTGGGATTTATTAAAAAGCTGAATCCAAATCTAAATATATCCGCTGCATAGTGTCACTTTACACGTTTAACTGCAGATCCAGAGGAAACCAGCATTAAAAAGCATTGTGATGGTCACAGTTATGTGCTATCACTAGATGCCTGTTTTTATTGGAGTGTTGGGGGATGCTGAGCACTGGCGTTCCTTAATGTATCACCCCAAGACCACATCAGCCCTGAGCTCTTCTCAAGGCAAGCGGAGAGAAAAAGGGGATTTTATCAAAATGAAAGAAGAAATAAATAACTCACAATAGGTTTATACCCCTTGAACCTTTTATATTTAGCATTGTGACCACTGTTGTTAGCACCCACACCATGTTATACACTAGAACCCCTCATGTATTTAGCTTCATGTCTTTGTGTTACAAGTGGGGGCATTTCACTATCTACACCTGAGGTGCCGAATATAACACCGAGCAAGGGATTATACCCAAAGACAGAAGTCTTAAAGGGACAGGAAGCCACCATTTGTCATTCATAATTCAGAAGCAGAGCAGCAATTTTAATTTACTTTTATTATCACATTTTCTTGGTATCATTTGTTGAAAATGACATAAGATCAGGAGTGTGCACGTGTCTGGAGCACTATTGGCAGCAGTTTTGCAAGAATGTTATCCTTGTGCAAGAGCACTAGAGGGCAGCACTGTGTCATGCCATGTAACGTCCCAGATGCCTACCTAGGTATCTGTCCAATAAAGACTACCATGGGAAAGAAGCAAATCTGATTATAGAAGGAAATCAGAAACTTTTTAAAAATTGTCTGCTCTGTCTGAATCACAAAATGTTATGTTTGGGTTTCATATCTGTGTCTTTTTCATTTCTCCACTCACTCTTTTCCTCTCTCTCTCTCTCTCTCTCTCTCTCTCTCTCTCTCTCTCTCTCTTCTCTCTTTTCCTCTCTCTCTCTCTCCCTCTCTCTCTCTCTCTCTCTTCTCTCTCTTTCTCTCTCTCTCTCTTTCTTTCTCTCTCTCTCTCCCTCTCTCTCTCTCTCTCTCTCTCTTCTCTCTCTTTCTCTCTCTCTCTCTTTCTTTCTCTCTCTCTCTCCCTCCCTCTCTATATCTCTCTTCCTTTCTCTCTCTCTTTTTCTCTCTTCCTCTCTCTCTCTCTCTCTCTCTCTCTTTCTCTCTCTCTCTCTCTCTTTCTCTATATTTCTCTCTCTTTTTCTCTCTTTCTTTCTTTCTCCCTCCCTCTCTCTCTATCTCTCTCGTTCTCACTCTCTCTTTCTCTTTTCCTCTCTCTCTTTCTCTCTCTTTCTCTCTTTCTCTCTCTTCCTTCCTTCCTTCCTTCCTTTCTCTCTCTCTCTCTCTCTCTCCTTTTTCCGTCTCTCACTTTATCTCACTCTCTTTTTCATTACTATCCTTATAAGCAGGGATGTGCTGTCACAATTTACAACTTGTTCACTAAATTCCTCATTATCAAGCAAGGGTGCACCCTAAATAGATTTTTAAAAACTATTTTAAAAGGACATTTTTTTTTTAAACATAGCCAAATATTGGTGTAATTAATTATCTCTTCCTCTCTCTCTCTCTCTCTCTCTCTCTATCTCTCTCTCTCTGTTTATCTATCTATCTATCTATCTATCTATCTATCTATCTATCTATCTATCTATCTATCTATCTAGCTGTTATTTTCCAGCACATGGTAGTGCAATACCTTAATTTACAGAAGGTTACATATTTTCTTAAGCACAGCACAATAGTAACATATTACATAATATAATGCACAGTAGCATCTCCCCCACACTGTGACTGACCATATAAAAAACAATTCTGCACATTCACTAGCTACAACCTGTTGCTCTAATAATTTGTGATCTGTATGTAGTCATATACTGTATATTAAACAGGAGGATATAATTAACTAGCTGACTTTCCTGGGTGTGTTATGCCACATTTGCTGCATGCTTGGTATATAGTGGGCATAGTTCTTTGCAGAAGCACAAAGAAATATATTTACCATTACCCACACAGGATCGGGAAACAGAGAATGGGGATATGACATAAATATGCCGAGTTTAAAGGCAATAGACACAAAAGAAGGATCAGAATGGGCAGCCATATATAGCAGTAAATACTGGGGACTCTGGGAGAACAAATATAATGCATGATGGGGAAGCAATATGTAGGACCAGAGCCAATGCAGAACAGATACTGCAGTTTAATGATAGCTATAAACTGGTCTATAGAAAGGCTAAACTGTGTTATATGGGAAAGAGAAGGAACTAAGTGTGGAGGTAAAGTTAATTACGCCCTGGTGATCACTGGATCATTTCTACACAAAGTGAGTTTAGACAATTACTTGTTAATACTGTGGGTACCACTAGCACTATGACAACATGAAGCCATTACTCAATAGCACCACATATCAGGTAGTAATAGTTTGCTATTTATATCAAATACATAATAGTTACTTTAAATTGAGATGAAGCAGTTCGCAGCTGCAGAGCTCCAGTCCCTGGCATCAATAATCCTCATAAATCAGTCTCCCAGACCTATATACCCTTAGTAATATATCCTGGCATCATTTTCCCTGTAGGTGAACTTGCCAGGCCAATGTACCCCTCTGTTTAAGCTGCCATGGTTAGTCCCTAGAGCTGAGTGTGCCATCTCTGCCTCTCTGTACACCTGCACACGCCTTATATACACTTAGGCATAAAGAATTAGTCAATAGGTTATTGTGCCAGTCATATGTGCCCATGGATCATACCCTGGTATCCTTATCTGTCAAAACAGCCCTCTATAGCTCCTCAACCTTATCTTGCACCACTAGTGAACCAAATATTGGGTGCAACTGTGTATGCCCCATTACTAGGTGCCATTACAAACTACCTAGGGACTCGATACAAGAGATACAGGTGCCATGTGCCCCTCCATCATTTCCTGGGGGCCTCTAAATGATTATATGCCCACAGCTCAGTGTGTCAGCCTTGTCTGTGAGCACCCTTCTGTTATGCCAGTGGTGAGCACAGTACATGCCCAGACTTACCGTACACTCCCTGTGACCAGCAGTCTTTCAGAATAACAGTGAGGATCAGAAGCCACAAAACCTCCATCATTCAGCTCCGATGATGCATCCCCAAAGCACACAACGGGGCGAGCTCTGCAGCTCCGCCGGGAACCGTGCGCCTCAGCCGGTAAGTGAAGACCAGACACCACGCTCCAAGCTCCGCAACAAAATCACTCCACAAACACGTAAAATCCGCGTGAAAACAACGAGCTGGGACTGTATCCTGAGAACCACAGTAAGGAGGGTAAATCCAGGGCAACGCTCCGCTAGGGATGAGGGTTACAAGCAAGAGGTGTTGGATCCAAGGTCCGGCCAGATAGTGCAGGTCCTGGCTCCGGCAGTAAGTACTGAAGGGTCCCAGCAAGGTGCTCTATTCCCACAACCTGCTGCCTGGTTGTTGATTGAAGCTGAGATATCCCCTGAAGTGAGACCAAAGTGAAGTGCAGCAAAGTGCAGCCCCCTGGCTGATGCGCTCTGGTAGCTGCCCCCTGGCTGATGGGGTCTGGTAGCTGCCCCCTGGCTAATGCGCTCTGGTAGCTGCCCCCTGGCTGAGGGTGTGTGACACAGATGGGCTGTGAGAGGGACTGGGGTAAGAGGAGGGTGGGATCAGGCTGCCCTCTTCCTCCTCCTCCTCCTGCACACAAGTTCGTCTGATGCCTTCACTCCTCACCAGGAGCTCTTTAGTGAGAAGACATCTGCACCAAACAGGCAGACCTGGCAGAGACCCAGAGCACTGGGTCATACAGATCCCTCAATGGGACGTATAATCTCTTCCCTTTAACTGAGGTTTCCAAAATATTAGACCCATCCACCACCTGCTGTGCTCCTGCCAAATCTCAGACAGCTTCAGACGCGTGAGTTTGGGACCTCATCCCTCTATAGAGTGTAAAGCATATAAGTGCACCGTTTCTCCAAGTGATTATTTCCCTGCTGCGCAGATACCCCAGAACCTTACAATGGTCTCTTATTATCCAGCAAGCTCGCCTGATCCTGCAGAAAGGGTTAATAGCACTGGTCCTGGGCAAAGGCTCCTCTGTCACATCCAGCTGCTCCAAGTTGTGCTGTTTCCTGTCTTCCTCCCCAGCTCCCACTCTCCTGTTTGATTCCCCTCCAGTTTATATGAAAAAACAGAGGACCAATTAAACGACTTCAGTTCTGGAGGAGCCCAGCCTACTGCCCAAATTCCCTGCCTCCCACAGGACCAATTAGGGGATATACAGCCTTGGCATTGGAAAAGAGGGACAGCTTGCATCTCTCCTCCTCTCACTATATATTTCTTCTCTCTCTCTCTCAATATAAAATAAAGCTTACAGGGACGTGTCTGAATGCAGCACCAGAGATATATTTCTGAGAATCCTGGGAACAAGGTCTGTTTCTTGCTCCGGTGCAGAGTATCCAGAGACAGCCAGCTATGTCTTCACAAGCTTCACCCTCTGTGGGTGTCTGCTGCTAGAGTCAGTAAAAGATAGTCTTATATTCCAGATGTGCCTTATGTTAGCATAGGGTGCTTGTGGTCTATGCCTGTCTGCAGGTGCTCGCACTGAATTCCAGATGTGCCCTTTTGGGAGACAAAAAGTATAGCAAGGAATTCTAGATGTGTCTGGCCACCAGGAAACTATGTTTTCGTCTAGAATAGGAATTTGTTCCTATTTCCAGAATTGTGTCTGTTAGAGAAGGCTGGCACTGAATTCCAGATGTGTTTCCCTTTCAGTAAAGGAAAGCTTTGAATTTCAGATGAGCCTGTCAGCCAGGCAGAACACTTAAAACAGATGTGTTTATCAGCTGAGGGTGGCTTCCCAGATAGGGCTCTCTAAAAGCAAAGACAACCTCAGAATTCTACAATGTCTGTTAGCAAGTAACTTATTTTTATATATTATTTAGCACAGTTATTCAGTCTTCCAGATGTGTCTGACATTATATCATCCTTGTCTGTTAGTAAAGTGTATTTAAGATTCGTTTATTTGATAAATGTTGTATTTGATTTAGACGTGTTTGTGTTGCATGTATACTTTTTATTAGGGGCTATCTCTGTATTCCAGATGTTTCTCACAAGCTTGTGCTCAGTGTGCTGTATTCTGTTTGGTTGCTGGGTGGGACTCTCTTCCCCAAATATTATCTTTTTAGTTTGTGTGTGATTTTTTTTTTTTTTTAATCTTCATCTCTCAGATTTACTTTTTTTTTGTCAATTAAGAATGGATCGTTTTTTAAAAACACATGTTCTTGTCTGTAGAAGGTGGCTATGAATCCCACAAGTATCTGTTAGGAGAAGGTAGCTATCAGAAACATGACCCATGAACTTGTATGTACCCAGAGGGAAGCAATTTCTATTAGATATCATCTTCTGTCAGCACCTTGCTATGTCTGTATCCCAACTTGTTTCATTGTATTTTTAGCTCAGTGTATCTTAAAGTTACTGCCTAATTAGCAACACAATATTGCTTTATGCCCTATATGTTTGTTAAAGTCAACAGAACTTTTCCAGAGTATTTTCTGTGTGTGGGAAGTGAGAGGCCTACATTGCCACTTTATAAAGGGTCTGTGTCCTGGATTTGCTTGTGTGTCAGTAGATGAAGTCACTGTGCTTTATACATGGCTAATGTCAGTACAGAATAGCTTCATGTCCCAAATCTACTTGTGTGCCAGACAGACTCGGCTCCAGAACAAATGAAATGGGGGGGGGGGGGGGGCATTTTTTTTTTCACAAGGGGGCACGCATTTTTTTACAAAGCATGCATGAGAGTCAAAATAAGAGCAGGGTGAGGGGACATCCCTTACAAGAGAAATAAAATAATGCTACACTGACAGTGCAATTACTACTCACAGTGACATCAGTGTTTCTACTCAAATATACTCACAATAGAAGCATCTGACAGAAGCACTTTTAATCCATACTGCACTGAGACTATAGTGGATATATCAAGCAAATACATATAGAGCGTAAACTACTGGTTAATGTAATCAGCTGGTAATGTTAGTTAACAAAGATATATTAGCATCAGGAAACCAGACACTTTGCCTGTACAAGGTCATGAGTGACCCGCTATGCCAGTCACTGGTGCAGAGCAAATGCTGCCCGCCTGCCTGGTGTGTATATAATGCAAGCACAGAGCAGAGTCAAAGCTCGGTTAACACTGTATAATATGGTAAATAGAAAACCTCGGGTGTGCGCCTCTGAGGGCCGCCATGTTTATGTAAAGTAGAAGCATTCCCTTAGTTAGTGTGCTGCTGCTGCTGCTGTCGGATGAGAAGGGATCCTTCCCCTACTGCTTGTTTTGCTGGCCCAGTGCTGGCATTGGACTGTAACTTGAGCAAAACACGCATATGGGCTGGACAAGAGGATGGCATTGTACAAGGAACCACCCACTGTGTGTGACTGGTATATACACATTATAATAAGAACACCTACTGCGTGTGACTGCTATATACACACTATAATGGGAACACCTACTGCATGTGACTGCTATATACACACTATAATGAGAACACCTACTGCATGTGACTGCTATATACACACTATAATGAGAACACCTACTGCATGTGACTGCTATATACAAATTATAATGAGAACACCTACTGCATGCGACTGCTATATACACACTATAATGAGAACACCTACTGCGTGTGACTGCTATATACACATTATAATGAGAACACCTACTGCGTGTGACTGCTATATACACACTATAATGGGAACACCTACTGCGTGTGACTGCTATATACACACTATAATGGGAACACCTACTGCATGTGACTGCTATATACACACTATAATGGGAACACGTACTGCGTGTGACTGCTATATACACACTATAATGGGAACACCTACTGCGTGTGACTGCTATATACACACTATAATGAGAACACCTACTGCATGTGACTGCTATATACACATTATAATGAGAACACCTACTGCGTGTGACTGCTATATACACACTATAATGGGAACACCTACTGCGTGTGACTGCTATATACACACTATAATGAGAACACCTACTGCATGTGACTGCTATATACACATTATAATGAGAACACTTACTGCATGTGACTGCTATATACACACTATAATGAGAACACCTACTGCATGTGACTGCTATATACACATTATAATGAGAACACGTACTGCGTGTGACTACTATATACACACTATAATGAGAACACCTACTGCGTGTGACTGCTATATACACATTATAATGGGAACACCTACTGCGTGTGACTGCTATATACACATTATAATGAGAACACCTACTGCGTGTGACTACTCTATACACACTATAATGGGAACACCTACTGCATGTGACTGCTATATACACACTATAATGGGAACACCTACTGCATGTGACTGCTATATACACACTATAATGAGAGCACCTACTGCATGTGACTGCTATATACACACTATAATGAGAACACCTACTGCGTGTGACTGCTATATACACTCTATAATGGGAGCACTTACTGCGTGTGACTGCTATATACACACTATAATGGGAACACCTACTGCATGTGACTTCTATATACACACTATAATGGGAACACCTACTGCGTGTGACTGCTTTATACACACTATAATGGGAACACCTACTGCGTGTGACTGCTTTATACACACTATAATGGGAACACCTACTGCATGTGACTGCTATATACACACTATAATGGGAACACCTACTGCATGTGACTGCTATATACACACTATAATGGGAACACCTACTGCATGTGACTGCTAAATACACACTATAATGGGAACACCTACTGCATGTGACTGCTATATACACACTATAATGGGAACACCTACTGCGTGTGACTGCTATATACACTATAATGGGAACACCTACTGCGTGTGACTGCTATATACAAATTATAAAGGGAACACCTACTGCGTGTGACTGCTATATACACACTATAATGGGAACACCTACTGCATGTGACTGCTATATACACACTATAATGGGAACACCTACTGCGTGTGACTGCTATATGCACACTATAATGGGAACACGCATATGGGCTGGACAAGTGGATGGCATTGTATAAGGAACCACCCACTGTGTGTGACTGGTATATACACACTATAATGAGAACACCTACTGCGTGTGACTGCTATATACACATTAGAATGAGAACACCTACTGCGTGTGACTGCTATATACACACTATAATGGGAACACCTACTGCGTGTGACTGCTATATACACACTATAATGGCAACACCTACTGCGTGTGACTGCTATATACACACTATAATGAGAACACCTACTGCATGTGACTGCTATATACACATTATAATGAGAACACCTACTGCGTGTGACTGCTATATACACACTATAATGGGAACACCTACTGCGTGTGACTGCTATATACACACTATAATGAGAACACCTACTGCATGTGACTGCTATATACACATTATACTGAGAACACCTACTGCATGTGACTGCTATATACACACTATAATGAGAACACCTACTGCATGTGACTGCTATATACACATTATAATGAGAACACTACTGCGTGTGACTACTATATACACACTATAATGAGAACACCTACTGCGTGTGACTGCTATATACACATTATAATGGGAACACCTACTGCGTGTGACTGCTATATACACATTATAATGAGAACACCTACTGCGTGTGACTACTATATACACACTATAATGGGAACACCTACTGCATGTGACTGCTATATACACACTATAATGGGAACACCTACTGCATGTGACTGCTATATACACACTATAATGAGAACACCTACTGCGTGTGACTGCTATATACACTCTATAATGGCAGCACTTACTGCGTGTGACTGCTATATACACACTATAATGGGAACACCTACTGCGTGTGACTGCTATATACACACTATAATGGGAGCACCTACTGCATGTGACTGCTATATACACACTATAATGGGAGCACCTACTGCGTGTGACTGCTATATACACACTATAATGAGAACACCTTCTGCGTGTGACTGCTATATACACACTATAATGGGAACACTTACTGCGTGTGACTGCTATATACACACTATAATGGGAACACCTACTGCGTGTGACTGCTATATACACACTATAATGGGATCACCTACTGTGTGTGACTGCTATATACACACTTTAATGGGAACACCTTCTGCGTGTGACTGCTATATACACACTATAATGGGAACACCTTCTGCGTGTGACTGCTATATACACACTATAATGGGAGCACCTACTGCATGTGACTGCTATATACACACTATAATGGGAACACCAACTGTGTGTGACTGGTATATACACACTATAATGGGAGCACCTACTGCATGTGACTGCTTAATACACACTATAATGGGAACACCTTCTGTGTGTGACTGCTATATACACATTATAATGGGAACACCTACTGCATGTGACTGCTATATACACACTATAATGGGAGCACCTACTGCATGTGACTGCTATATACACACTATAATGGGAACACCTACTGCGTGTGACTGCTATATACACACTATAATGGACACACCTACTGCGTGTTACTGCTATATACTCACTATAATGGGAGCACCTACTGCGTGTGACTGCTATATACACACTATAATAGGAACACCTACTGCGTGTGACTGCTATATACACTCTATAATGGGAACACTTACTGCATGTGACTGCTATATACACATTATAATGGGAACACCTACTGCGTGTGACTGCTATATACACACTATAATGGGAACACCTACTGCGTGTGACTGCTATATACGCAGTATAATGGGAACACCTACTGCTTGTGACTGCTATATACACACTATAATGGGAACGCCTACTGCATGTGACTGCTATATACACACTATAATGGGAACACCTACTGCATGTGACTGCTATATACACACTATAATGGGAGCACTTACTGCGTGTGACTGTTATATACACACTATAATGGGAACACTTACTGCATGTGACTGCTATATACACAATATAATGGGAGCACTTACTGCGTGTGACTGCTATATACACACTATAATGGGAACACCTACTGCGTGTGACTGCTATATACACACTATAATGAGAACACCTACTGCATGTGACTGCTACATACACACTATAATGGGAGCACCTACTGCATGTGACTGCTATATACACACTATAATGGGAGCACCTACTGCGTGTGACTGCTATATACACACTATAATGGGAACACCTTCTGCGTGTGACTGCTATATACACACTATAATGGGAACACCTTCTGCGTGTGACTGCTATATACACACTATAATGGGAACACCTTCTGCGTGTGACTGCTATATACACACTATAATGGGAGCACCTACTGCATGTGACTGCTATATACACACTATAATGGGAACACCAACTGTGTGTGACTGGTATATAAACACTATAATGGGAGCACCTACTGCATGTGACTGCTATATACACACTATAATGGGAACATCTTCTGTTTGTGACTGCTATATACACATTATAATGGGAACACCTACTGCATGTGACTGCTATATACACACTATAATGGGAGCACCTACTGCATGTGACTGCTATATACACACTATAATGGGAACACCTACTGTGTGTGACTGCTATATACACACTATAATGGGCACACCTACTGCGTGTTACTGCTATATACTCACTATAATGGGAGCACCTACTGCGTGTGACTGCTATATACACACTATAATAGGAACACCTACTGCGTGTGACTGCTATATACACGCTATAATGGGAACACTTACTGCATGTGACTGCTATATACACATTATAATGGGAACACCTACTGCGTGTGACTGCTATATACACACTATAATGGGAACACCTACTGCATGTGACTGCTATATACACAGTATAATGGGAACACCTACTGCTTGTGACTGCTATATACACACTATAATGGGAACACCTACTGCTTGTGACTGCTATATACACACTATAATGGGAACACCTACTGTGTGTGACTGCTATATACACACTATAATGGGAAGACCTACTGCATGTGACTACTATATACACACTATAATGGGAACACCTACTGCGTGTGACTGCTATATACACACTATAATGGGAACACCTACTGCGTGTGACTGCTATATACACACTATAATGGGAACACTTACTGCATGTGACTGCTATATACACACTATAATGGGAACACCTACTGCATGTGACTGCTATATACACACTATAATGGGAACACCTACTGCTTGTGACTGCTGTATACACACTATAATGGGAACACCTACTGCGTGTGACTGCTATTTACACACTATAATGGGAACACCTACTGCATGTGACTGCTATATACACACTATAATGGGAACACTTACTGCATGTGACTGCTATATACACACTATAATGGGAACACCTACTGCATGTGACTGCTATATACACACTATTATGGGAGCACTTACTGCATGTGACTGTTATATACACACTATAATGGGAACACTTACTGCATGTGACTGCTATATACACAATATAATGGGAGCACTTACTGCGTGTGACTGCTATATACACACTATAATGGGAACACCTACTGCGTGTGACTGCTATATACACACTATAATGAGAATACCTACTGCATGTGACTGCTACATACACACTATAATGGGAGCACTTACTGCGTGTGACTGCTATATACACACTATAATGAGAACACCTACTGCATGTGACTGCTACATACACACTATAATGGGAGCACTTACTGCGTGTGACTGCTATATACACACTATAATGGGAACACTTACTGCATGTGACTGCTATATACACACTATAATGGGAACACTTACTGCATGTGACTGCTATATACACACTATAATGGGAACCCCCACATCATGATTGATATGTACGCAATTTGCTGAGTGGTTGCTGGTATCATTTGTGAACTAGACAAAGTCCTTCTACAACATGAAAATCATTGGAACTATAATCTATATATACAAAAAATAATCCAAGAACGTCCAGGCTCAAGCAGACAGGAAGGAATAGAATCCAGCAGCAATTAAGACATCGACTGATAAGCCATTTTTGTTAAGTACAGGGTTACTGTTTGAATCCGGATACTTGCTTCATTTAAACTCATCACTATGGATAACATGGCAGTGACTGACTCCTTCTATTCCCTTAAAGAGACGCACAATGAAGATTTAGATTTACTTGAATTGGAAGACGTTTTCGAACAAGATGTAGCTAACACCAAGCTGGGGGACTTATAAAAAAGAAGGAGCAAAAGCTTACTTGGGACAAGTGGATACTATCTAAATACTTTACTATGAAAATGGTACCTAGGGGACTTTACATTAATAAGTTCCCCACCTATGACATTAAGAACTTGGACTTTATAGAGCTTTGGAATCAGATACTAACAGATTGCTCACAGGTTTTTCAGTGGGCCCCCGACACGACCCAGAAGGGGGGGGGGGTGGAAATCCACAGAGAACCAAAGTGCCCGATATGGAACAGCAGAGGTACCTCGTGAGGGACAGCAGGAATGCACAGAGACACAAATACCAGTAGCATTAATTACAACATTTCGGACCTTGAGAGGAAAGTTCTAAGCTATGGTCTGGGATTTGTACCCTACATGTAACTTTGACCTTTTCCAGACCATCTTAAATGTGAATAGGCTTGTGAGGGACCTAACACTTAGGAAATTCTTCTCAGGGGCCAAGTCTATAGTGAGGACTGGTACTAATATGTCACAACTAACGTTAAACTATGACGATATGACCTTTGTTTATATTTGTACTCTTACCAACTTAGAAGACTTGTCCAATATTGAGGGGGAATTATGTGCTATCGGTACCAATAGAAATATCTCACACAAATGGAAGTTCACTTCTAATTTCTACCCTTTACAGGCTAGAGGCAAAAGTTTAGAGGTATTCCAAAAGAGAGTTGTGGAGGATCTTACTCTTCTCTCTAAATCCCAAGTTGGAAATGCCTCTAACCTGTTGAGGAGAGAAAGGGAGGCTAATACCGATCTCCAAAACAATAAACAAATTGTGATTATACAATCAGACAAGGGCAGAAGTATAGTTGTTTTGGACAGGAACATGTACATTGATGAGGCTTTGAGACAGTTGGGGGATCCTGAAGCATATACACCATTGTCGTGGGATCCAACCTTACAATATAAGTATATACTGAGGGAACTCTTGAACAATGGATTGGAGATGGACATCATAGATAAACAAACTTTTGATTGTCTCATGGTAGACAGCCCTGTGATGCCCATCTTCCATCATTTTCCAAAGGTTCACAAAAGCCTCATCAGTGTACAAGGTAGACCCATTTTTGCGGGCATTGGCCACTCTCCAAATGGGTGGACCAATTTCTT
This sequence comes from Bombina bombina, assembly GCF_027579735.1. NCBI lineage: Eukaryota > Metazoa > Chordata > Amphibia > Anura > Bombinatoridae > Bombina > Bombina bombina. The sequence continues at coordinate 1,206,740,734 of NC_069502.1, read as the reverse complement.
CAGCCTTTGGTACAACGTCTGCCCAGTTACTTGCGTGACACTATTCACACGTTGTCTAAATTGGAAAAAAATTGAATGGGAATCTGAATATAGTTGGATCACGATTGTTGTGGTCTCCCTGTACTCTACGCTACCCCATAATTATGGTGTTCAAGTTGTCACTTTCTTTTTGGACAAATATACCAGATAAAGATTTTGTTGTCAGAGCTATTGAGTTCCTATTACAACATAATTTCTTTAAATTTTCTGATGTCTATCGGCCAGACGATGGGGATAAAATTTGCCCCCTCCTATGCCAACCTCTTTATGGGGTGGTGGGAGCAGTTCCACGTCTATGGAGATGGCAATAGGTTCTCTCAGCATTTCATCAAATATATGAGATACATTGATGATCTGCTGATCATCTGGTCCTCTGATCAACCACAAGCTCAAGACTGTGTGGATTACCTGAATGATAACAAAGTTGGGTTAAAGTTCACTTTTGAGTGGCATAAAACATCCATCAGCTATCTAGATGTCACTCTAACCTTGGATTATCAGTCTAAGAGGATCCTCTCAACTCTCTACAGGAAACATCTCAGGGAACTCCCTTTTGCATGCCCGTAGTAGTCATCCTGGGCATGTCTTTAAGGGAATTGCAAAAGGTCTGTTCATGTGAGTTAGACGCTATTGCACACTCGATGGAGACTTCCAGAGAGGGAGTGAGGACCTCAGTAAGCGTTTATGAGTTAGGCATTATCCCAATAAACTGGTGAAGAGAGCATATTGAGAAGTGAACCAAATGGATAGAGCTCAACAGCTTGAGTCTAAAAACAAGAACCAAAAATGGGGCCTTGGAACTTAAGCTAAACCTACCTTAGTTACAGCATATTCTAATCAATACCATCAGGTGTGCAACGTGCAAAACCCATTTTGCGAAGTGATAAATTGTTGCATGATGTCATAAATGATGGATGCAACTTATATACAAATGAAATTGGTCCCTAGGAAAATATTAGCCTACTTAGGGAAGAAGAGCGGAAGAACTCTTGGCTACACTTTAAAGGAACATTCAAGTGTGGCAAAAGGTCCTGTAGGTCTTGTGACCACATTAACATATCCACCACATTTGTTTTGGCTACCTCATCAGAGGTTTTTGAAACTAAAGGTTGTGTAAAATGTGGTAACAAATAAGTAGTATACCTGTTAGAATGTACAGCATGTTCCCGACAATATGTAGGGAGAACCACAAGGGAGGTGGGGACCCGTATCAAGGAACACTTCTCTTACATTACCAATGATCGAGCAGTGTCAGCATTATCCAAGCATTTTCTCAAAGTTCACAATGCAGATATTGGGTCCTTTAGGTGGCAGGCTATCGTGCAGATTGTCAAACCCCCCAGAGGGGGGGGGGGGGGGGACAAGTTCCAGATACTCTCCAGACAGGAGATTTACTGGATACATAAACTCAGTAGCCTGCTACCTAGAGGATTCAAATCAGAGTTTGACATTATTAACTATTGGCAATGGCATAGATGATATAAATTGTATTTAGAGCCTATTGCCAGGGACTCTATTAACGTGTAAGTTCTAGTGAGCAAATGTGCTTCCTTTGTTATCATTCATTGCTGTAAACCTTCTTTACCCCTATATACACATAATTATACCCATCAAAGCTCTAGACTTATGATTGCTTCAACTAGTAGCATGGGAATTTTTCCTTAATTAGGATTTTTTCGATAGAGGTTTACAAAACTTAATATTACCATAGTCATGTAGGCTTAGATCCATAGTAATAGGATTACACATATCCCCTTTTGCATGGCTGGATTCCTTAGGTCCCTGGAGGCTGCACACCTCCTAATTTCCAAATTATTGCACAACCCTTATGTAGTAAATATTATTACTGTACTCTGGGGGTCTGTGGTCTTGGTACATCTTTGTTGCAACTTCTTTGAGGTTCTAATATAAAAATCCCCCTCCTCCTTCTCATGCCTTAAAGGTGTATAAAAGGTGTTTGAGGGTAGTATCTGACCTATATATAAAAAAATATATATTCTTGCTTCCATCACATATAACACTTGTTGGATACTGTTTGTTCCATCACATATAATATTTGTCCATTTATCTATCTTTAGTCACTTGTATACTTATAAATTTTTCATAAATACATATACAGTAGGATTTAGTATTGAGGGAAGTATTATTTATCCTGAGATATATATGTACTGCTCGTATTACTAGATTGAAAAAAGTGGTTAACTTATGATACGTGATTGATCTATTCATCCCAGGTCACTATGTGAACTTAAGGGTTAAATATTGTGAGCATAGTTAAGGTACCTCCAATAGGAGGAGAGATAGTGTACACCTGTTACCTGTTATTTTATGTCTATGACTACGGTCTGATTGACCAAAATCGGTCAGACTTTGTTTTTATTGCTCACATTTTTTGTATGGAGTCTGCCTATTTTTAAGAATTATTAATACACTTTTTGATGTTTTAATTGCTGCTGGGTTCTATTCCTTCCTGTCTGCTTGAGCCTGGACTTTCTTGGATTATTTTTTGTATGTTTTTATGGAGTACTGGGAGGAGCCTATTGGGTTTGTTGTGGAGCGGAGCTGAGCGGGGTGTGTGAGGGCACTGAAGCCGATGGATGCAGACACGCCACAACAGAGAAACAGGTTGTCTAGAGGGCTTTATCCTGATAGTCAACGGAGATACCACACAAGAATTACGGTAAACGTTATTATATACTTTTATCTTGACTATATGAAGGAGGCGTGACCGGCTAAACAGGGATTGAATACCGCTGCTGCGGATCCCTGATATTAGAATATGTGAATGAGAACACTACTATTGGAACAGCTGCCATATCAATGTTTGCTGAGTGTTACTGAGGCACTACAGTGGGACTCTGATACTTTAGCCCCCAGTCTGATATACGATACACTAAGTAGAAAAATACAAGTTTGAACATTGGACATCTAGGATATGACAGTGCAGTCCATGAGTAAGGGAACTTTGCAGCATGTCTTGAAATAAGGTTGCTAGTATTAGGCAGCTGAAGCTGCAAATAGTATTAAAGATATATTTACTTACTATTCCCTAAAATAGTGGTCATTATTATCATCACTCTTTCACATAATACCATAGTGTATAAGTATCACAGGTAAAGGGTATGGTATTAGTATTTAACCATTTACTATATGTACACGTTACGTTAAGTCAATCGGTTAAGAAGGAGTTAAACCGGTCACAGCCTTTCAGCCAATAGTATGTTTTTACACCCTTTTTAAAGCCCACAGTAAGAAGGGAGTTTGTGAGCTATGATTACGGCATAACAGCCAAAATGCGTAAGCTTGTACACTACTGAAGGGCTGTTCCAATGTTTACCTGTTTTACTGGCAAATAAAGCTGACAAAATTGACTTTACTTCTGTGACTCCAGCATTTCTTTATTTGTACTGAACCAAGCCGGTTTCTGGAGTCTGCAGCTCTACACTGCAAAACGTTCCAGCCTGGATACCTACGAAGTGGACAAGTGAGGACCAACCATTGAATAGAAGAATCGGGGACTCCTTACCCCCCGCAAGTCAGCATCCATTGGTGACGTCATACCTGTGAGATGGGTGAGTCAGTGTGCTGACGAAGCGGGGAGGCTCCAAGCTAGGTACACAGATCGGCAACAGCCCATGGAGAGTTCCACCTAACGGCTTTTACAACACAGGTACTTAACTCCGGGATTATGAGCCGTGAAGAGGGGGGTAAGTACCGGTATATCCACGTAGTTTGTGACTCTATTTAGAGATTTCCACATTGGACTACCACACTAGGGTTTTTGTTCTCCTTACCATATGGGAAATGAATGGTTGGTGTTCATTCAAGTGTGTGGCTTCACATTACCCTGTATGTGGAACCAATGAGTAGTGGAATGCAGTGAGTGGTATCGGGATACTGTGTATCTACTGATCATCATATAGCATCATATGTCAATACAGCATTTATCCAGTATATGTTGCTATGTTCTGTGGAAGAGAATAATAAGCTTTGTTTTGAATATCTGAGTTACATTAATGGTCACAGTGTCACATTTAGAACTGTCTCCTGATTACAATTTGTAAAGCCCATGGCGCTTTGAAGTGGCGTGAACTCGAGTTTCCTGTTTGTTCCTCCCCTTTGGAGTACTATTGACCCAGAGTAGACATTCACATTGAGGAGTTATAGCCACATCTCCTTTGATCCAGATGAAGTCATATGGGCTTTTTCCTCCAGCGTACTGATTATATATGTCTTTTTAAAACTTAGATTGACTGTTATACTGGACATTGCTTACAATACACAGCCTTCATTGGACAACTGTTTATATTATTCTACAGTGTTAATAATTTCTTTGTGAGATATAATTTTGTTTGCTAGGCTGTTCAGCTTACACGTAGACTCACTGATTTCTAAATCAGCAGTCCATTTATCTTATGGGCGCCAATTTTTGTTTATTGGGAAATCACTGTTCATTCATGTGCACATTGTTCTCTTTTTGCCTGATTAGTCCTTACCAGCAGAGCACAATATTAATAGTAAGAGGCTAAGTATTACTTTTTCAGTCGAAGGTGCAACACCATGATTACTGCCAGCCAGTACTATAAGATTTCTGAAGGAGTTCCTAAGCTGTAATGTGCATTACTGATCATTTTTAATCTGTATTTTCCACATATTGAGTAATAGATATGTAAGCGACATCTCACATTAAGGTTTTTTCGATTAACATATTCTGACCTATTGACTTAAAGATTGAGAAATAGGTGTGTAATTATTTGTAAGTTTAAGACCAACTGAACCTTAATATATATTTTGGAATAGAGGAAGAGACTCCACTATGGAATTAGCAGTAACTAATGAGGGTGGAGATTATTTTTCTCTAAAAATATTTCAAGAAAGAGATAATAGCACCCATGAATTAGAGGAGGTCTTTTGTACAGATAGGTCAAAATTTACTTTAGCAAAATTGTTTGAGGAAATGGAATTCTTACTCCTTAAAGAAAGTAAATTAAGATGGGACATAATGACCCTTAATAAATATCAAGAATTAAAAATCATACCCAGAGGGCTCAGGGTTAGCAAGTTTCCAACCTTCCAAACTGATGACCGTGAATTCATAGACAAATGGAACATAGCATTGTCGGACTGTTCCCTTCATTTAATGGTTCTTCTAGTACAATATAGAACAAAATCCCTAAATGTTATTACTCTACAGATAGAGACAATACAAGTAGAATTGAACCAAAGGAGAGAGTCTTTAGAATACCCAAAGTATGACGGCATTTTGCAGAAAACCTTAACTGAGACAAAGATATTATTGATCACGACAAAGCATAATAAGTATCTTAGAGATCAATCTGACTACGATAACAACAGGGTATATGTTTGGAGTAGGAAGGACAGGTTTGAAGGCCGTAGAGCTTATAACAGGTCACGTGGTAGAGGAAGAGGTAGAGGCCTCTTTAGTAATAAGAATAGCAGGGAGTTTGGTAGTCAGGTGCAGAAAGAAAATGAAGTTGGGTACCTTAAGGAGAAAAAGGTTCGGTTTTCTGAGAGTGAAGCTGAGTCTTTTGATGAAAGCTCAGCGTCCGGTGGGGAAGATTATAATGAGACATCAAATCACCCAGTTACCCCGGTATCTGGGCAATTGGTGGTAAGACCAAAAGCCTCTAGTACAGTTATGCCATCAATCTTGAAAAAACAGCATCAAGGGGGATCGAAATATACCCCTGATGAAATATCCCTTGCAGGTTCATCTAACATTGAAAGAGAGGCAAGAGCTGAGCAGAGTGACAAATATGATCTTGAACAGGTTTTTTCCCTTCCCCCCAAAGAACCGGAGGGTGGGGAAGAGGGAGAGGGGGTTAGTCAGGTCAGCCAAGACAAAACCGTCAATCAACCAGATGGGGCAGAAACCGGAGCAAATATCAGTGAATGATATAAATGTGATCAATTTGTCTAATTATGTATGGTCAAACATGGAAATTAAAGTGTTAAGTTTGGGACTAGGTTTTGTCCCGTCACAGAAGTTCAACTTGTTCAACACTTTAATTGACGTCAATAAATTGATCAGAGGGTTAACAGTACGGACATTCTTTTACAATAAGGGAGTTGAGGACACTGATGGGACTATTCTAGATCATGGAACCATTAAGGGAATCACTAATGAATTTCTCTTTAATGAAGAATGTGACATTCTGAATTTGGAAACATTGTCATATGAAGGAATGACAGAGGACAATATGCCAGTAGTACAGATACCTAAATTCAAGGCGGCCTCTAGGTTCTATCCGATACAATATACAGGAGATATATTGGAAACCTTCCAAGTGAGAGTAGAAAGGGAACCCAATTTGTTGCGGAAGCTGAAAGACAGCTGCAAGATAACAGATTCTATCAAGTCTTGGGGGGGGTCCCACCACTAGGTACAAGAGGGAATTGGCACAGATTCTCGATGATGGTAAGGAATTGGGAATTTTGGATGAGTCTGCCTGTGACTTCCTCCAGGTAGATAACCCAGTGACCCCTATTTTTAACCATCTACCGAAGGTGCACAAATCCCTGGAGGGGGTCACAGGTAGACCCATCATGAGTGGTATAGGATCACTCTTAGAGAGGATCTTGCAGTGGCTGGACGGCATACTGCAACCCATGGTGGGGAAACTAACCAGCTTCTTGCAAGACACTACACATGTCTTGAAGTTGATGGAAAATATGAATTGGCAAGATACAGATATGTGGCTCACTATTGATGTTAGAGCACTATACACCTCCATACCGCATGATAAGGGTTTGGAGGCAATCACATTTTTCTTGAGGAGGCAAAATGGCTTTTTAGATGATTTAGTAGGATATGTACTTAGAATTGTACGATTTCTTTTGACACACAACTATTTCTCCTTTGAGGGTTTTTTTTATCTCCAGAGGTGCAGGACAGCAATGGGCGCCAAGTTTGCGCCCTCTTTCGCCAACCTCTACATGGGGTGGTGGGAGATGTCCTGCATCTATGGAGATGAGAACCCCTTCAGGGGAAATATCAAATTTTACTGGCATTACATAGATGATCCGCTCCTGGTGTGGAGGGGGACAGTGGACCAAGCTGAGGCCTTTGTGAAGTGGCTAAACAACAACGACTTTGGGTTAGAGTTCACTTTTGAACTAAATAAGAATCAGATTAATTTTATGGATCTCACATTGAGAGGGATTCCCAAAGTCGGGGTTGAAACTGAGGTCTACAGAAAGCCGATAACAGGCAACACACACCAGGAGCAGTCATTCGAAACAGGTGTTTAAATCGGTCGCAAAGGGCCAATTTACCAGACTCAAGCGTAATTGCAGTGATTCCAAGCAGTTTGAGATGCATGATGAACAATTAGCAGAACGCTTGAAGGTAAGAGGATATCGACCATCTGAGATAAATAGAGTAAGAGAGGAGGTTACTTCCTCCAACAGAAGAAAATTGCTAGAGAGAGCTGAATCAAAGCCAGCCAAGAGTGGAAGCACATATTTTGTAACGGATTACAGTATCCAATATAACAAAATATGTCAAATAATAAGAAAGCACTATAAATTACTGGCAGCTGACAATGCGTTAGCTAGTACGGTAGAAAAAGGTTGTCAGTGCTCATTCAGGAAGGGAGTCACTATGGGCAATCTTTGGCCCCCACACAACTAAAAAGCATACGGAGAGAGCAACCTAGCTCCTGGCTCAGATTTAAGGGAGCATTCAGGTGTAGCAACTCTACGTGCAAAGCATGTGAGCATCTTTTGATAGGAGATGGGTTCAGATGCAGTGTCACCATCATAAACTACACCCACAAAAAGTGCATGAATTGCAGGAGCAGTTTTGCGATATATCTAGCCGGTTGTGTGGCGTGTAACCTACAATATGTAGGCATGACCACAAGGGAGACACGGGTGCGCATTAGGGAGCATCTTTTGGATATCAAGGCGGCTCTCTGACCACCCCTCTCATACAGCATTTTAAATCAATCCATCATAAAGAGAGCACTCATATTAAATGGACCATAATAGAAACTGTGGGTGCAGGGTGAAGGGGGGGGGGGGGGCAGAGAGTATGTACTTGCAAAAAAAAAAAATATTCTGGATACACAAATTGGGAACTAGGTATCCTACAGGATTAAATTCAGTTTATGATCTTATTAACCCCTGGATTTAGTAAAGCACTATCCTAGACCCCTGTCCATCAATTTACAGTGCACAATGGTGACCCACTTAATAGTAATTTAAACAATCAAATTAATTTAGATTTATATTAGTTTTAAGCAAGGTTTTTCACCTTATGTGTGTTCTGTACAGGATGGATAGGACTAGTTTTCCATTTGAAATACCCTTAAATGTATTTTAAAAGGGATACAAACTTAAGAATCCAATCATCGTATAAATTATTAACACTAAGTAGAAAAATACAAGTTTGAACATTGGACATCTAGGATATGATAGTGCAGTCCGTGAGTAAGGGAACTTTGCAGCATGTCTTGAAATAAGGTTGCTAGTATTAGGCAGCTGAAACTGCAAAAAGTATTAAAGATATATTTACTTACTATTTCCTAAAATAGTGGTCATTATTATCATCACTCTTTCACATAATACCATAGTTTATAAGTATCACAGGTAAAGGGTATGTTATTAGTATTTAACCATTTACTATACATGTTAAGTTAAGTCAACCGGTTAAGAAGGAGTTAAACCGGTCACAGCCTTTCAGCCAGTAGTATGTTTTTACACCCTTTTTAAAGCCCACAGTAAGAAGGGAGTTTGTGAGCTATGATTACGGCATAACAGCCGAAACACATAAGCTTGTACACTACTGAAGGGCTGCTCCAATGTTTACCTGTTTTACTGGCAAATAAAGCTGACAAAATTGACTTTACTTCTGCGACTCCAGCATTTCTTTATTTGTACTGAACCAAGCCGGGTTCTGGAGTCTGCAGCTCTACACTGCAAAAAGTTCCAGCCTGGATACCTACGAAATGGACAAGTGAGGACCAGCGATTGAATAGAAGAATCGGGGACTCCTTACCCCCCGCAATGTTGCTATTTAAGGAGGAACAGATGGAGTTAATTTCATAAGCCCCGTCAAAGTCGTAATGGTGAAACCATTGTTGGCTCATCACAGCAACTCCCCATATTATTGCCACTAGCCATGGGAGGAGGATTTTGAGGATGCATTCTATGCACAATACTACAGGTGCATCAATTGCTTGTTTGCTACCCGCCCTGACCTATTGTAAAGCACTGCTGCACCTATTCAGTGTTTACTCACATGTGGCAGCTATAATGTTTATATACACACTCTACCATACATAACCTGGCTTTTTGATTACTTAAGAATAAACATTACTCATGGGAGTAATTTATGTTTATCTTTCAGTAATCAGCTGCAACAAAATCTACTATTTAACTTCCTCTGCAGTTGTGGTTCACAAACTATTTATCTTACCTTACAGAATACCTGAACCTTACAATAATACCAAGCCTCTAACATGGACCCAGCAGAGCTAGTCAACCATGTTCAGTCCCTGTCTCAGTGGGTAGATTTATTAAGTGATGGACTACACACTTTAAAACAAGAAAATTATAGTTTAAAGGCTTATATCAAAGGTGTAGTAGATGTAAAAATTAATTCACATAAACCCCTAAGTAAACTATTGAAAAAAGGAGATGGGTTATATTACCATGACAACAAATTGTATATTCAACCACAATTACGTCAAAAGGTTCTACATTCAGCTCATGAATCACCTTTAGCTGGTCATCCCGGTATACACAAAACTATACAACTTGTAACTAGGTCTTTCTGGTGGCCCACAGTGTCAAAAGATGCAACTAATCATGTACAAACATGTAGGACATGTTCCACCTTGAAAAAGGAAAAGAAACATCCCTATGGGCTCTTGTTACCCCTACCAATACCTAACAGACCCTGGAAGGATATCGCCCTAGACTTCATCTTAGATTTTCCCAAATCACCAAACAATATTACCATCTTGGTAACTGTAGACTTATTCAGCAAAATGCTTCATTTTATTCCATACCATAAATTACCTACAGCTTCTGAAACAGTACAACTTTTAATTACGTCTTCAAACTTCACGGATTACCCAATTCAATTACCTCCGACCGTGGCTCACAATTCACCAGCAAGTTTTGGAAGTAACTCTGTATGACCTTGGATATTAAAAAAAGACTAAGTTCAGCATTCCACCCTCAAACCAATGGACAGACAGAAAGATGTAATCAATAGTTGGAACAATATTTAAGATGTTTCTGCATCTCCAAACAACACCATTGGTCTCAGTTCCTACCTTTTGCTGAATTCGCTCATAATAACGCTGTTCACTTATCAACCAAACAGACTCCATTCTTTGTAAACTATGGGTATCATCCAGCATTCAATTTACCTGTCCTACTGTCAATGACTTGATGAATTCTATCTCTGAGAATTTCTCTCTAGTCCATGATTGCCTTGACCAATCAAAGCATTTCCAAAAGAAATACTGTGACAAAAATAGACAACCATCACCATCCTATGCTGTTGGTGATTTAGTATGGTTATCCACAAGAAATCTTAAACTATCAACACCATCGAAAAAACTCACAGCCCTATACATCAGTCCATATCCTATTCTTTCTATTGTAAATGAAAATGCTCTTAGACTACAACTACCAGATAATATGAAAGTGCACCCAACCTTTCATGTATCTCTCATAAAACCCTATCGTGCAGTTTGTGACCTTGGAAATTCAGATGCACTCCCTCAGACCATCATAGATCCAGTTATTGAATACGAGATTCATTCTATCTTAGACTCCAGAAGATACCGGGGAACCCTTCAGTACCTCATACACTGGAAGGGATATGGTCATGATGATGATTCCTGGGAACTTGATCATCAAAAGGTTAGAAAAACAGCAAACCTTCTTTGCTTGTAGTGGGGCACGGAATAAAGGACTTGCCAGGTCCCAGTCATTTCAAATACAAAGAATATTCCAGCCTCCAATTTCTTTAAAAGACCTTTATTTCATATAGGGTCCTGAGTAGAAAATTACAACGTTTCAAGCCTCAACAGGCTCTTAATCATGTATAACATGATTGTAACATATATACATGATTAAGAGCCTGTTGAGGCTTGAAACGTTGTAATATTCTACTCAGGACCCTATATGAAATAAAGGTCTTTTAAAGAAATTGGAGGCTGGAATATTCTTTGTATTTGGATTCCTGGGAACTCACAGCTAACATCTCTGCTCCCAGACTGGTGTCTCAATTCCACAGAAGAAATCCTAATCGGCCTCGACCTTGAGCCACAGAGCTGCTCCTTGATGGGGAAGTCCTGTCATATTCATTCCCTGCTTCTTGATTGTTTAAATATTTACACCTATTTGCACTCTGTGTTTGGCGTGTAAGGTCCCTCACCTTTTATTTCAGTATGAATATGGCAGAACTGCTATAAGTTGATATTGGAACAAGCAGGAATAACTTTGCCTTTGAAATCTACTACTGTGAATGAGTTATCACTGGAAGATCACAAGTTGTCTGGATTGAGACATTATAACGTTGATAAACAGTGGTAAACATATTATCTTTCTTCAAAATTTGATTTGCACTTGTTTGGATATATGGGGACTTTGCTTATTTGTAATTTGTTTGATCATTGTTATTAAATATATCAGTATATACTATATATCAGTTTGCCTTGTCTTTATCAGTATAGGTGGCTATATTTATTTATAGACACTAATTTTGTAATATTACATTTTGCTCTGAGGAAAGAGTGCTAATTATAAGCACTTTATTTATTTTCTTATTTGCCACTAGAGAATTTGTCTGTACACCAGATGTGCCCATGTGCCACCAGAGAATGTGTCTGTACTCTAGATGTGCCCATGTGTCACTAGAGTATGTTTCTGTACCCCAGATGTGCCCATGTGTCAACAGAGAATGTGTCTGTACCCCAGATATGCATATGTGTCACCAGAGAATGTGTCTGTGTACACCAGATGTGCCAATGTGCCACCAGATAATGTTTCTATACCCTAGATGTGCCCATGTGTCACTAGAGTATGTTTCTGTACCCCAGATGTGCCCATGTGCCACCAGAGAATGTGTCTGTACCCTAGATGTGCCCATGTGTCACTAGAGTATGTCTTTATACCCCAGATGTGCCCATGTGCCACTAGAGAATGTGTTTGTACCCTGGATGTGCCCATGTGTCACTAGAGTATGTCTCTGTACCCCAGATATGCCCATGTGCCAGTAGAGAATGTGTCTATACTCCAGATGTGCCTATGTGTCACTAGAGTATGTCTCTGTAACCCAAATGTGCCCATGTGTCACCAGAGACTGTGTCTGTACCCCAGATGTGCCCATGTGCCACCAGAGAACATGTCTGTACCCCAGATGTGCCATGTGTCACTAGAGCATATCTCTGTACCCCAGATGTGCCCATGTGTCACCAGAGAATGTGTCTGTACACCAGATTTGCCCATGTTTCACTAGAGTATGTCTCTCTACCGCAGATGTGCCCATGTGTCACTAGAGCATATCTCTGTACCCCAGATGTGCCCATGTGTCACCAGAGAGTGTGTGTCTGTACACCAGATGTGTCCATGTGTCACCAGAAAATTTCTCTGTACCCAAGATGTGCTCATGTGTCACCAGAAAATGTCTCTGTACACCATATGTGCCCATGTGTCACTAGAGTGTGTCTCTGTACCCAAGATGTGCCCATGTGTCACTAAAGAATATTTATTTACACCAGATGTGCCCTTGTGTCACTATAGAATATTTCTGTACCCTAAATTTGCCCATGTGTCACTAAAGAATATTTCTTTACACCAGATGTGCCCTTGTGTCACTATAGAATATTTTTGTACCCCCGATGTGCACATGTCACTATAGAATATTTCTGTACCCCAGATGTGCACATGTGTCACCACAGAATTTCTAAGTACCCCAGATGTGCCCATGTGTTACTACAGAATATATCTGTACCCGTTTGCCCATGTGTCACCAGAGAATATCCCTGTACACCTGATGTGCCCATGTGTCACTATAGAGTGTCTCTGTACACCAGATTTGCCCATGTGTCACTACAGAATATATCTGTATACCAGATGTACCCATGTGTCAGCAGAGAATGTTTCTTTACACCAGATGTTCCAATATGTCACTACAGAATATTTCTGTACCCTGGATGTGCCCATGTGTCACTACAGAATATTTCTGTGCCGTTGATGTGCCCATGTGTCACTACAGGATATGTCTGTACCCTGGATGTGCCCATGTGTCACTACAGAATATTTCTGTGCCCTTGATGTGCCCATATGTCACTACAGGATATTTATGTACCCTGGATGTGCCCATGTGTCACTACAGAATATTTATGTGCCCTTGATGTGCCCATGTGTCACTACAGGATATGTCTGTACCCTGGATGTGCCCATGTGTCACTACAGGATATTTCTGTACCCTGGATGTGCCCATGTGTCACTACAGGATATTTCTGTACCTTGGATGTGTTCAAGTGTCACTGCAGAATATTTATGTTCCCTGGATGTGCCCATGTGTCACTACAGGATATTTCTGTACCCTTGATGTGCCCATGTGTCACTACAGAATATTTCTGTACCCTTGATGTGCCCATGTGTCACTAAAGGATATTTCTGTACCCTTGATGTGCCCATGTGTCACTACAGGATATTTCTGTACCCTGGATGTGCCCATGTGTCACTACAGGATATTTATGTACCCTGGATGTACCCATGTGTCACTACAGGATATTTCTTTACCCTGGATGTGCCCATGTGTCACTACAGAATATTTCTGTGCCCTGGATGTGTTCATGTATCACTGCAGAATATTTATGTTCCCTGAATGTGCCCATGTGTCCCTACAGAATATGTCTGTGCCCTGGATGTGCCCATGTGTCACTACAGAATATTTCTGTGCCCTGGATGTGTTCATGTATCACTGCAGAATATTTATGTTCCCTGGATGTGCCCATGTGTCACTACAGGATATTTCTGTACCCTTGAGGTGCCCATGTGTCACTACAGAATATTTCTGTACCCTGGATGTGCCCATGTGTCACTACAGGATATTTCTGTACCCTGGATGTGCCCATCTGTCACTACAGGATATTTCTGTACCCTGGATGTGCCCATGTGTCACTACAGAATATTTCTGTGCCCTGGATGTGTTCATGTATCACTGCAGAATATTTATGTTCCCTGAATGTGCCCATGTGTCCCTACAGAGTATGTCTGTGCCATGGATGTGCCCATGTGTCACTACAGAATATTTCTGTGCCCTGGATGTGTTCATGTATCACTGCAGAATATTTATGTTCCCTGGATGTGCCCATGTGTCACTACAGGATATTTCTGTACCCTTGATGTGCCCATGTGTCACTACAGAATATTTCTGTACCCTTGATGTGCCCATGTGTCACTACAGGATATTTCTGTACCCTGGATGTGCCCATGTGTCACTACAGAATATTTATGTACCCTGGATGTACCCATGTGTCACTACATAATATTTATGTACCCTGGATGTGCCCATGTGTCACTACAGAATATTTCTGTACCCTGGATGTTCCCATGTGTCACTACAGAATATTTCTGTACCCTGGATGTGCCCATGTGTCACTACAGGATATTTCTGTACCCTGGATGTGCCCATGTGTCACTACAGGATATTTCTGTACCCTGGATGTGTTCATGTATCACTGCAGGATATTTCTGTACCCTGGATGTGCCCATGTGTCACTACAGGATATTTCTGTAACCTGGATGTGCCCATGTTTCACTACAGAATATTTCTGTGCCCTGGATGTGTTCATGTATCACTGCAGAATATTTATGTTCCCTGAATGTGCCCATGTGTCCCTACAGAATATGTCTGTGCCCTGGATGTGCCCATGTGTCACTACAGAATATTTCTGTGCCCTGGATGTGTTCATGTATCACTGCAGAATATTTATGTTCCCTGGATGTTCCCATGTGTCACTACAGGATATTTCTGTACCCTTGATGTGCCCATGTGTCACTACAGAATATTTCTGTACCCTGGATGTGCCCATGTGTCACTACAGGATATTTCTGTACCCTGGATGTGCCCATGTGTCACTACAGGATATTTCTGTACCCTGGATGTGCCCATGTGTCACTACAGAATATTTCTGTGCCCTGGATGTGTTCATGTATCACTGCAGAATATTTATGTTCCCTGAATGTGCCCATGTGTCCCTACATAATATGTCTGTGCCCTGGATGTGCCCATGTGTCACTACAGAATATTTCTGTGCCCTGGATGTGTTCATGTATCACTGCAGAATATTTATGTTCCCTGGATGTGCCCATGTGTTACTACAGGATATTTCTGTACCCTTGATGTGCCCATGTGTCACTACAGAATATTTCTGTACCCTGGATGTGCCCATGTGTCACTACAGGATATTTCTGTACCCTGGATGTGCCCATGTGTCACTACAGAATATTTATGTACCCTGGATGTACCCATGTGTCACTACATAATATTTCTGTACCCTGGATGTGCCCATGTGTCACTACAGAATATTTCTGTACCCTGGATGTTCCCATGTGTCACTACAGAATATTTCTGTACCCTGGATGTGCCCATGTGTCACTACAGGATATTTCTGTACCCTGGATGTGCCCATGTGTCACTACAGGATATTTCTGTACCCTGGATGTGTTCATGTATCACTGCAGGATATTTCTGTACCCTGGATGTGCCCATGTGTCACTACAGGATATTTCTGTACCCTGGATGTGCCCATGTTTCACTACAGAATATTTCTGTGCCCTGGATGTGTTCATGTATCACTGCAGAATATTTATGTTCCCTGAATGTGCCCATGTGTCCCTACAGAATATGTCTGTGCCCTGGATGTGCCCATGTGTCACTAAAGAATATTTCTGTACCCTGGATGTGCCCACGTGTCGCTAGAAAATTTCTCTGTGTCACAGATGTACATTTATAATATTATTATCCACCTGTGCTGAGTCGTGCAGATGTTAGATCTTTGATATTATGTAATGCTTTCGGTATACAAGTCCCGGCAGTGTTTCCCTACATACCTGCCGTCATGTATAAAACACCTGTTTGCATTTAAATCTTTATTTCAGGATCAGACTAATATTTGTACTTTCCTCTCTAATAGATATTCAATAATCTTTATCTTAACGTCACATGGTAAAAATGCCAACATGTACAGTATATGTATACATGGTATACACTGATGTAGTAATATAAAATCCAATAGTACAATAACATTCCAATATATAAAACACACACAATATATTACACAGCATATTTCTATTTTATTTTAAGTATCAGTTTAACTCACCTGGTGATTTTTTTCATCTCTTACTGCTGATCATTCTAATTTTTTAAAGCAACATGCAAATTAAAATTCAACTTAAGATGCAATATGTAATAACATTTTTTTTTAAATCAATATCTTTGTCTAGGTAGGGTGAGGAGTGTGCTCTTTCCTATGGGTCAGTTTATGGGTCAGATTACAAGTGGAGCGCTAACAGTTACACGTAAGCAATAAGGGATATATTGCAGGTGTTTGCACTAATATTACAAGTTGGAAGCAAATGTGATTGCTTGAATGATTACCACACCCTCAGAGCTCTCGTTAACTGTTTTGTGAAACATAAAAGTGTCATAAAACACATCAAAAATACATTACAAAGTACAGTTACATAAAACTACCTGCTAAAAAATATTTGTAAAAAAATTGCAAAAAAGTTATAAGTGCTCTAACATATGAGGCCTCCAGTGTTAGAAAACAAAGGCTGCAAAACACTTTAACATAGAGATACATACAGTACATATAAATATGTTTATATCAGTGTAAATATGTATTTATATTAACAAACATATATACATACTGTATATAAACACATAAATACATATGTACACATATAGATACATACAGTATATATAAATATGTTTATATAAGTGTAAATATGTATTTATATTAACAAACATATATACATACTGTATATAAACACATAAATACATATGTACACATATAGATACATACAGTATATATATAAATATGTTTATATCAGTGTAAATATGTATTTATATTAACAAACATATATACATACTGTATATAAACACATAAATACATATGTACACATATAGATACATACAGTATATATATAAATATGTTTATATCAGTGTAAATATGTATTTATATTAACAAACATATATACATACTGTATATAAACACATAAATACATATGTACACATATAGATACATACAGTATATATATAAATATGTTTATATCAGTGTAAATATGTATTTATATTAACAAACATATATACATACTGTATATAAACACATAAATACATATGTACACATATAGATACATACAGTATATATAAATATGTTTATATCAGTGTAAATATGTATTTATATTAACAAACATATATACATACTGTATATAAACACATAAATACATATGTACACATATAGATACATACAGTATATATAAATATGTTTATATCAGTGTAAATATGTATTTATATTAACAAACATATATACATACTGTATATAAACACATAAATACATATGTACACATATAGATACATACAGTATATATAAATATGTTTATATCAGTGTAAATATGTATTTATATTAACAAACATATATACATACTGTATATAAACACATAAATACATATGTACACATATAGATACATACAGTATATATAAATATGTTTATATCAGTGTAAATATGTATTTATATTAACAAACATATATACATACTGTATATAAACACATAAATACATATGTACACATATAGATACATACAGTATATATAAATATGTTTATATCAGTGTAAATATGTATTTATATTAACAAACATATATACATACTGTATATAAACACATAAATACATATGTACACATAGAGATACATACAGTATATATAAATATGTTTATATCAGTGTAAATATGTATTTATATTAACAAACATATATACATACTGTATATAAACACATAAATACATATGTACACATAGAGATACATACAGTATATATAAATATGTTTATATCAGTGTAAATATGTATTTATATTAACAAGCATATATACATACTGTATATAAACACATAAATACATATGTACACATAGAGATACATACAGTATATATAAATATGTTTATATCAGTGTAAATATGTATTTATATTAACAAACATATATACAAAAGTTCCAGCCTGGATACCTACGAAATGGACAAGTGAGGACCAGCGATTGAATAGAAGAATCGGGGACTCCTTACCCCCCGCAATGTTGCTATTTAAGGAGGAACAGATGGAGTTAATTTCATAAGCCCCGTCAAAGTCGTAATGGTGAAACCATTGTTGGCTCATCACAGCAACTCCCCATATTATTGCCACTAGCCATGGGAGGAGGATTTTGAGGATGCATTCTATGCACAATACTACAGGTGCATCAATTGCTTGTTTGCTACCCGCCCTGACCTATTGTAAAGCACTGCTGCACCTATTCAGTGTTTACTCACATGTGGCAGCTATAATGTTTATATACACACTCTACCATACATAACCTGGCTTTTTGATTACTTAAGAATAAACATTACTCATGGGAGTAATTTATGTTTATCTTTCAGTAATCAGCTGCAACAAAATCTACTATTTAACTTCCTCTGCAGTTGTGGTTCACAAACTATTTATCTTACCTTACAGAATACCTGAACCTTACAATAATACCAAGCCTCTAACATGGACCCAGCAGAGCTAGTCAACCATGTTCAGTCCCTGTCTCAGTGGGTAGATTTATTAAGTGATGGACTACACACTTTAAAACAAGAAAATTATAGTTTAAAGGCTTATATCAAAGGTGTAGTAGATGTAAAAATTAATTCACATAAACCCCTAAGTAAACTATTGAAAAAAGGAGATGGGTTATATTACCATGACAACAAATTGTATATTCAACCACAATTACGTCAAAAGGTTCTACATTCAGCTCATGAATCACCTTTAGCTGGTCATCCCGGTATACACAAAACTATACAACTTGTAACTAGGTCTTTCTGGTGGCCCACAGTGTCAAAAGATGCAACTAATCATGTACAAACATGTAGGACATGTTCCACCTTGAAAAAGGAAAAGAAACATCCCTATGGGCTCTTGTTACCCCTACCAATACCTAACAGACCCTGGAAGGATATCGCCCTAGACTTCATCTTAGATTTTCCCAAATCACCAAACAATATTACCATCTTGGTAACTGTAGACTTATTCAGCAAAATGCTTCATTTTATTCCATACCATAAATTACCTACAGCTTCTGAAACAGTACAACTTTTAATTACGTCTTCAAACTTCACGGATTACCCAATTCAATTACCTCCGACCGTGGCTCACAATTCACCAGCAAGTTTTGGAAGTAACTCTGTATGACCTTGGATATTAAAAAAAGACTAAGTTCAGCATTCCACCCTCAAACCAATGGACAGACAGAAAGATGTAATCAATAGTTGGAACAATATTTAAGATGTTTCTGCATCTCCAAACAACACCATTGGTCTCAGTTCCTACCTTTTGCTGAATTCGCTCATAATAACGCTGTTCACTTATCAACCAAACAGACTCCATTCTTTGTAAACTATGGGTATCATCCAGCATTCAATTTACCTGTCCTACTGTCAATGACTTGATGAATTCTATCTCTGAGAATTTCTCTCTAGTCCATGATTGCCTTGACCAATCAAAGCATTTCCAAAAGAAATACTGTGACAAAAATAGACAACCATCACCATCCTATGCTGTTGGTGATTTAGTATGGTTATCCACAAGAAATCTTAAACTATCAACACCATCGAAAAAACTCACAGCCCTATACATCAGTCCATATCCTATTCTTTCTATTGTAAATGAAAATGCTCTTAGACTACAACTACCAGATAATATGAAAGTGCACCCAACCTTTCATGTATCTCTCATAAAACCCTATCGTGCAGTTTGTGACCTTGGAAATTCAGATGCACTCCCTCAGACCATCATAGATCCAGTTATTGAATACGAGATTCATTCTATCTTAGACTCCAGAAGATACCGGGGAACCCTTCAGTACCTCATACACTGGAAGGGATATGGTCATGATGATGATTCCTGGGAACTTGATCATCAAAAGGTTAGAAAAACAGCAAACCTTCTTTGCTTGTAGTGGGGCACGGAATAAAGGACTTGCCAGGTCCCAGTCAATCCAAATACAAAGAATATTCCAGCCTCCAATTTCTTTAAAAGACCTTTATTTCATATAGGGTCCTGAGTAGAAAATTACAACGTTTCAAGCCTCAACAGGCTCTTAATCATGTATAACATGATTGTAACATATATACATGATTAAGAGCCTGTTGAGGCTTGAAACGTTGTAATATTCTACTCAGGACCCTATATGAAATAAAGGTCTTTTAAAGAAATTGGAGGCTGGAATATTCTTTGTATTTGGATTCCTGGGAACTCACAGCTAACATCTCTGCTCCCAGACTGGTGTCTCAATTCCACAGAAGAAATCCTAATCGGCCTCGACCTTGAGCCACAGAGCTGCTCCTTGATGGGGAAGTCCTGTCATATTCATTCCCTGCTTCTTGATTGTTTAAATATTTACACCTATTTGCACTCTGTGTTTGGCGTGTAAGGTCCCTCACCTTTTATTTCAGTATGAATATGGCAGAACTGCTATAAGTTGATATTGGAACAAGCAGGAATAACTTTGCCTTTGAAATCTACTACTGTGAATGAGTTATCACTGGAAGATCACAAGTTGTCTGGATTGAGACATTATAACGTTGATAAACAGTGGTAAACATATTATCTTTCTTCAAAATTTGTACTATATATCAGTTTGCCTTGTCTTTATCAGTATAGGTGGCTATATTTATTTATAGACACTAATTTTGTAATATTACATTTTGCTCTGAGGAAAGAGTGCTAATTATAAGCACTTTATTTATTTTCTTATTTGCCACTAGAGAATTTGTCTGTACACCAGATGTGCCCATGTGCCACCAGAGAATGTGTCTGTACTCTAGATGTGCCCATGTGTCACTAGAGTATGTTTCTGTACCCCAGATGTGCCCATGTGTCAACAGAGAATGTGTCTGTACCCCAGATATGCATATGTGTCACCAGAGAATGTGTCTGTGTACACCAGATGTGCCAATGTGCCACCAGATAATGTTTCTATACCCTAGATGTGCCCATGTGTCACTAGAGTATGTTTCTGTACCCCAGATGTGCCCATGTGCCACCAGAGAATGTGTCTGTACCCTAGATGTGCCCATGTGTCACTAGAGTATGTCTTTATACCCCAGATGTGCCCATGTGCCACTAGAGAATGTGTTTGTACCCTGGATGTGCCCATGTGTCACTAGAGTATGTCTCTGTACCCCAGATATGCCCATGTGCCAGTAGAGAATGTGTCTATACTCCAGATGTGCCTATGTGTCACTAGAGTATGTCTCTGTAACCCAAATGTGCCCATGTGTCACCAGAGACTGTGTCTGTACCCCAGATGTGCCCATGTGCCACCAGAGAACATGTCTGTACCCCAGATGTGCCATGTGTCACTAGAGCATATCTCTGTACCCCAGATGTGCCCATGTGTCACCAGAGAATGTGTCTGTACACCAGATTTGCCCATGTTTCACTAGAGTATGTCTCTCTACCGCAGATGTGCCCATGTGTCACTAGAGCATATCTCTGTACCCCAGATGTGCCCATGTGTCACCAGAGAGTGTGTGTCTGTACACCAGATGTGTCCATGTGTCACCAGAAAATTTCTCTGTACCCAAGATGTGCCCATGTGTCACCAGAAAATGTCTCTGTACACCATATGTGCCCATGTGTCACTAGAGTGTGTCTCTGTACCCAAGATGTGCCCATGTGTCACTAAAGAATATTTATTTACACCAGATGTGCCCTTGTGTCACTATAGAATATTTCTGTACCCTAAATTTGCCCATGTGTCACTAAAGAATATTTCTTTACACCAGATGTGCCCTTGTGTCACTATAGAATATTTTTGTACCCCCGATGTGCACATGTCACTATAGAATATTTCTGTACCCCAGATGTGCACATGTGTCACCACAGAATTTCTAAGTACCCCAGATGTGCCCATGTGTTACTACAGAATATATCTGTACCCGTTTGCCCATGTGTCACCAGAGAATATCCCTGTACACCTGATGTGCCCATGTGTCACTATAGAGTGTCTCTGTACACCAGATTTGCCCATGTGTCACTACAGAATATATCTGTATACCAGATGTACCCATGTGTCAGCAGAGAATGTTTTTTTACACCAGATGTTCCAATATGTCACTACAGAATATTTCTGTACCCTGGATGTGCCCATGTGTCACTACAGAATATTTATGTGCCCTTGATGTGCCCATGTGTCACTACAGGATATGTCTGTACCCTGGATGTGCCCATGTGTCACTACAGAATATTTCTGTGCCCTTGATGTGCCCATATGTCACTACAGGATATTTATGTACCCTGGATGTGCCCATGTGTCACTACAGAATATTTATGTGCCCTTGATGTGCCCATGTGTCACTACAGGATATGTCTGTACCCTGGATGTGCCCATGTGTCACTACAGGATATTTCTGTACCCTGGATGTGCCCATGTGTCACTACAGGATATTTCTGTACCTTGGATGTGTTCAAGTGTCACTGCAGAATATTTATGTTCCCTGGATGTGCCCATGTGTCACTGCAGAATATTTATGTTCCCTGGATGTGCCCATGTGTCACTACAGGATATTTCTGTACCCTTGATGTGCCCATGTGTCACTACAGGATATTTCTGTACCTTGGATGTGTTCAAGTGTCACTGCAGAATATTTATGTTCCCTGGATGTGCCCATGTGTCACTGCAGAATATTTATGTTCCCTGGATGTGCCCATGTGTCACTACAGGATATTTCTGTACCCTTGATGTGCCCATGTGTCACTACAGAATATTTCTGTACCCTTGATGTGCCCATGTGTCACTAAAGGATATTTCTGTACCCTTGATGTGCCCATGTGTCACTACAGGATATTTCTGTACCCTGGATGTGCCCATGTGTCACTACAGGATATTTATGTACCCTGGATGTACCCATGTGTCACTACAGGATATTTCTGTACCCTGGATGTGCCCATGTGTCACTACAGAATATTTCTGTGCCCTGGATGTGTTCATGTATCACTGCAGAATATTTATGTTCCCTGAATGTGCCCATGTGTCCCTACAGAATATGTCTGTGCCCTGGATGTGCCCATGTGTCACTACAGAATATTTCTGTGCCCTGGATGTGTTCATGTATCACTGCAGAATATTTATGTTCCCTGGATGTGCCCATGTGTCACTACAGGATATTTCTGTACCCTTGATGTGCCCATGTGTCACTACAGAATATTTCTGTACCCTGGATGTGCCCATGTGTCACTACAGGATATTTCTGTACCCTGGATGTGCCAATCTGTCACTACAGGATATTTCTGTACCCTGGATGTGCCCATGTGTCACTACAGAATATTTCTGTGCCCTGGATGTGTTCATGTATCACTGCAGAATATTTATGTTCCCTGAATGTGCCCATGTGTCCCTACAGAATATGTCTGTGCCATGGATGTGCCCATGTGTCACTACAGAATATTTCTGTGCCCTGGATGTGTTCATGTATGACTGCAGAATATTTATGTTCCCTGGATGTGCCCATGTGTCACTACAGGATATTTCTGTACCCTTGATGTGCCCATGTGTCACTACAGAATATTTCTGTACCCTTGATGTGCCCATGTGTCACTACAGGATATTTCTGTACCCTGGATGTGCCCATGTGTCACTACAGAATATTTATGTACCCTGGATGTACCCATGTGTCACTACATAATATTTCTGTACCCTGGATGTGCCCATGTGTCACTACAGAATATTTCTGTACCCTGGATGTTCCCATGTGTCACTACAGAATATTTCTGTACCCTGGATGTGCCCATGTGTCACTACAGGATATTTCTGTACCCTGGATGTGCCCATGTGTCACTACAGGATATTTCTGTACCCTGGATGTGTTCATGTATCACTGCAGGATATTTCTGTACCCTGGATGTGCCCATGTGTCACTACAGGATATTTCTGTACCCTGGATGTGCCCATGTTTCACTACAGAATATTTATGTGCCCTGGATGTGTTCATGTATCACTGCAGAATATTTATGTTCCCTGAATGTGCCCATGTGTCCCTACAGAATATGTCTGTGCCCTGGATGTGCCCATGTGTCACTACAGAATATTTCTGTGCCCTGGATGTGTTCATGTATCACTGCAGAATATTTATGTTCCCTGGATGTTCCCATGTGTCACTACAGGATATTTCTGTACCCTTGATGTGCCCATGTGTCACTACAGAATATTTCTGTACCCTGGATGTGCCCATGTGTCACTACAGGATATTTCTGTACCCTGGATGTGCCCATGTGTCACTACAGGATATTTCTGTACCCTGGATGTGCCCATGTGTCACTACAGAATATTTCTGTGCCCTGGATGTGTTCATGTATCACTGCAGAATATTTATGTTCCCTGAATGTGCCCATGTGTCCCTACATAATATGTCTGTGCCCTGGATGTGCCCATGTGTCACTACAGAATATTTCTGTGCCCTGGATGTGTTCATGTATCACTGCAGAATATTTATGTTCCCTGGATGTGCCCATGTGTCACTACAGGATATTTCTGTACCCTTGATGTGCCCATGTGTCACTACAGAATATTTCTGTACCCTGGATGTGCCCATGTGTCACTACAGGATATTTCTGTACCCTGGATGTGCCCATGTGTCACTACAGAATATTTATGTACCCTGGATGTACCCATTTGTCACTACATAATATTTCTGTACCCTGGATGTGCCCATGTGTCACTACAGAATATTTCTGTACCCTGGATGTTCCCATGTGTCACTACAGAATATTTCTGTACCCTGGATGTGCCCATGTGTCACTACAGGATATTTCTGTACCCTGGATGTGCCCATGTGTCACTACAGGATATTTCTGTACCCTGGATGTGTTCATGTATCACTGCAGGATATTTCTGTACCCTGGATGTGCCCATGTGTCACTACAGGATATTTCTGTACCCTGGATGTGCCCATGTTTCACTACAGAATATTTCTGTGCCCTGGATGTGTTCATGTATCACTGCAGAATATTTATGTTCCCTGAATGTGCCCATGTGTCCCTACAGAATATGTCTGTGCCCTGGATGTGCCCATGTGTCACTAAAGAATATTTCTGTACCCTGGATGTGCCCACGTGTCGCTAGAAAATTTCTCTGTGTCACAGATGTACATTTATAATATTATTATCCACCTGTGCTGAGTCGTGCAGATGTTAGATCTTTGATATTATGTAATGCTTTCGGTATACAAGTCCCGGCAGTGTTTCCCTACATACCTGCCGTCATGTATAAAACACCTGTTTGCATTTAAATCTTTATTTCAGGATCAGACTAATATTTGTACTTTCCTCTCTAATAGATATTCAATAATCTTTATCTTAACGTCACATGGTAAAAATGCCAACATGTACAGTATATGTATACATGGTATACACTGATGTAGTAATATAAAATCCAATAGTACAATAACATTCCAATATATAAAACACACACAATATATTACACAGCATATTTCTATTTTATTTTAAGTATCAGTTTAACTCACCTGGTGATTTTTTTCATCTCTTACTGCTGATCATTCTAATTTTTTAAAGCAACATGCAAATTAAAATTCAACTTAAGATGCAATATGTAATAACATTTTTTTTTAAATCAATATCTTTGTCTAGGTAGGGTGAGGAGTGTGCTCTTTCCTATGGGTCAGTTTATGGGTCAGATTACAAGTGGAGCGCTAACAGTTACACGTAAGCAATAAGGGATATATTGCAGGTGTTTGCACTAATATTACAAGTTGGAAGCAAATGTGATTGCTTGAATGATTACCACACCCTCAGAGCTCTCGTTAACTGTTTTGTGAAACATAAAAGTGTCATAAAACACATCAAAAATACATTACAAAGTACAGTTACATAAAACTACCTGCTAAAAAATATTTGTAAAAAAATTGCAAAAAAGTTATAAGTGCTCTAACATATGAGGCCTCCAGTGTTAGAAAACAAAGACTGCAAAACACTTTAACATAGAGATACATACAGTACATATAAATATGTTTATATCAGTGTAAATATGTATTTATATTAACAAACATATATACATACTGTATATAAACACATAAATACATATGTACACATATAGATACATACAGTATATATAAATATGTTTATATCAGTGTAAATATGTATTTATATTAACAAACATATATACATACTGTATATAAACACATAAATACATATGTACACATATAGATACATACAGTATATATATAAATATGTTTATATCAGTGTAAATATGTATTTATATTAACAAACATATATACATACTGTATATAAACACATAAATACATATGTACACATATAGATACATACAGTATATATAAATATGTTTATATCAGTGTAAATATGTATTTATATTAACAAACATATATACATACTGTATATAAACACATAAATACATATGTACACATATAGATACATACAGTATATATAAATATGTTTATATCAGTGTAAATATGTATTTATATTAACAAACATATATACATACTGTATATAAACACATAAATACATATGTACACATATAGATACATACAGTATATATATAAATATGTTTATATCAGTGTAAATATGTATTTATATTAACAAACATATATACATACTGTATATAAACACATAAATACATATGTACACATATAGATACATACAGTATATATATAAATATGTTTATATCAGTGTAAATATGTATTTATATTAACAAACATATATACATACTGTATATAAACACATAAATACATATGTACACATATAGATACATACAGTATATATATATAAATATGTTTATATCAGTGTAAATATGTATTTATATTAACAAACATATATACATACTGTATATAAACACATAAATACTAAGGGATTAAATGCTTACCGGATCCTTCTTCACAGAGGAGAGGATTTAACATAACTTAATTAAATAACTATGTACATGAGAATGTAGTGCGAAATAACCACAGACAAACTTTTTATGGGAAAATTTTGTGACCGTCACAGGCCATAAAATTTTATTAACCTAACAAACTAGATAGAACTGATAGAACTGAAAATATATATGGCGGCATAGAGATCAGCTACCCAGAACAGCAGGAGATCACCGGCCCAACGGGAACAGCAGCAGAGGGGTCTCTGCCCTAAGGAGATGACGCTGAGGGGTTGCAGAGATCACGTGACCATCCCTCAAAAAGGGAGGAAGGAGGGTTACCGTCACGTGCACGTGAGGGCCTACCCCCCTCCCCGGAAGTCTGGCCATCACTCACCCCTAGCGACCTTCTCCTGCGCAACCGGACCGAGGATCTCCCGCCGCCAGGGTGAAAAGAAGATCTTCCACCTAGATAAGGATTCCCTGTTACCAAGCCGTGTAAACCGCATAACAGGGAGAGGAGATCCATATCCTACAGTAATGGCTTATTGGGCCTAGGGTGCGTAGCCATAGCCCTGCCATTAAGGTGCCGTCGAAAATACAACATCATTAAAACATTACAAAAGGGGAAGGGAGGGAGGGGAAAAACTGCTTCAGTCAGGATCCGGAGAAGAAGAGGAAGTTGCAAGGGAGAACTTGGCTTATCTACTGGTAAGGAGGGGCCTACCCTAAATTGCAACAATGTTGCACCCAGCACCTTCCCTCTCTCTTCTAACCCACTCTCCTACAGCCTTAACCCTTAGACTGCTCCAGGCTTATACTAAGCCCTACACTGCATTAAGGGATTAAATGCTTACCGGATCCTTCTTCACAGAGGAGAGGATTTAACATAACTTAATTAAATAACTATGTACATGAGAATGTAGTGCGAAATAACCACAGACAAACTTTTTATGGGAAAATTTTGTGACCGTCACAGGCCATAAAATTTTATTAACCTAACAAACTAGATAGAACTGATAGAACTGAAAATATATATGGCGGCATAGAGATCAGCTACCCAGAACAGCAGGAGATCACCGGCCCAACGGGAACAGCAGCAGAGGGGTCTCTGCCCTAAGGAGATGACGCTGAGGGGTTGCAGAGATCACGTGACCATCCCTCAAAAAGGGAGGAAGGAGGGTTACCGTCACGTGCACGTGAGGGCCTACCCCCCTCCCCGGAAGTCTGGCCATCACTCACCCCTAGCGACCTTCTCCTGCGCAACCGGACCGAGGATCTCCCGCCACAAGGAAGCATTTTAATGGTACCCTTGCCGCCAACCCACAACCCGATTTACAGGAGGGGTAACAGAGCTCTCTGAATGTCCCCTATGAATAAATCCAGCCCCACATCTGAAAGGTGAACTTTATCCCTTCTATATAGCTCGGTTCTATCACCCGAAATGGCTTCGTGCCGTACCACGAAGCCACCTGACCCAGTGACGGTTTTCGCTACAGACGCATTGATCTTCTTCCTAACCCGGTATGCCGCCGTATGGGCCGACATATGCCTCCAGTGGAGACGGGGTATTATATGGGACCACCCTATCATGACCCCCGGGATGCGTACTCTTAGCCACCCAATGTCTGCCTGCATAACCTTAATCAACTGTAAAACTGGTATGGCCCCCACATCGTTACCCCCTAGGTGAAGAATAATAATGTGAGGCTTCCCCCAGCGTACCAGGGCCTCAGATATGGTTCCTGCTAATTGGGGCCAGCACATCCCCCTATCACCCAACCACCTAACGGATGCCTTGTTGGGGGGGAGACCTAGGGATTGGCCAAATGGGAGGGACGCACAGCGTAGGGAGGCCCAGTGGACAAAGGAGTGGCCCACAATCCAGATTTGCTTCACCCCGGGGGTAGTGCCTGTGGAGACAAACAGTTTAGTATCCTGAATTAACATCTAAACATTAAACAATTGGACGGACATAGGTTCTGAAACAATTGGACCGCCAACGCCCAATACGTTTTATGTCCTCGCACGAGGAGCCCGCTTGCGCAGCGTTAGTCGCGGCCCCTATGCGAAAAGAGTGCGGGGCGAGTCTGCTAGCGTCCAGCCCCGCCTGGACTGCCGCCAATTTTAGGACCCTACCGAACTGAAATTTGGAAAGGGATCTGCCGTCCACATGGACCAGGAATTGCCCCGGGCCAGGCGGCCTTTGAGCCAGGTAAAGGTTAACGCAGTTAACCGGGCAGCATGCGCTGTTCACCTGAGGGTGAACGGGGATCCAGGTTCCCTTACCCTCCTGATCTGTCTTTGATCGCGGCAGAAAAAGAAGTAAGGAATCAGGGGCAGCTCTAACATGTTGCAGTTGTATACCTGCCCCTGACGCCTGCTTGGAGGGTGCTACTACCTCGCTAACTCTAAGAGCGGCGGCAAAGGCCAGATTAAACGCAGTTTTGAAGAGTAGGGCTTCAAAATCTGATCTACAGACCACGTCGAGCGCCAAGAGCAATCGCTCCAGGCGGTCGCGGGTGATGGGTTCGCGCGTGTCTATTTTCCGCTGCTGCGATCTGCCCCAACCCTTGATCACCTGCCTAATAAAAAAGGAATTGGTTGGGTCAGGAATGGCTAATGCCCTATAGAAAAATAAGAGGGCGGCCAATTTGGATTGTATTGCCCCCTGACGGGCCCCAGAGGCATGCAAACTCACCAGCCAATCATGTAAGTTGTCCCTAGACCCCTGAGCAGCGTCGGCTCCCCTGGACGCACAGAAATTGTCCCATTCAGACCACATGCGGGCATAGGCGTGCCAAGTGGATGGTGCTAAGGAGGAGCGGACTAACGGCAGTAAGGCTATCCAGGAAGGACGAGCTGCCAAAGGAAATCAGGACAGCGTAAACCCACGGCTGCAGCTGTGGGGGCTAACTTGCGAAATGTCACCCATTCGAATCGTGACAGGGCGTCAGCTACAACATTGTTAACGCCCGGGACATGACGGGCCTGGAACTGGATGTTAAGGTCCAGACAGCGCAACACCAGGTGGCGCAGCAAGGTAATGACCTTTGCTGAGGTGGCTGACAAGTTATTGATCGCAAAAACCACACTGATGTTGTCTGTCCAGAACACAACAGTCCTGTTTGACAACTTCCCACCCCACAGCTCGACCGCCAAGACCACGGGGAATAGCTCCAGGAGAGTCAGGTTTCGAGTAAGGCCTGCCGGGGCCCAGGACTCCGGCCAGGGCTCCGCGCTCCACTCTCCCTGGAAATAGGCCCCGTAACCGTGCGATCCAGCTGCGTCAGTGAAAAGGTGCAGTAACTGGCTAGACATGGGAGGGGTACGCCAGACCCGAATCCCGTTAAATCGCGTGAGAAACTGTTCCCAGACTACTAGGTCAGCCAGCAATTCACTCCCTAGGGTTATCTTTGATTTCGGGTTTGACCTACCACTAAGCTGTCTTTCCAGTCTACGGTTAAAAACCCGACCCATGGGGATAACTCTGCAAGCGAAATTAAGCAAACCTAACAGGGATTGTAACTGTTTCAGGGAAATAACTGCATTAGAGACTGCCGCTCTGACCGCCTCAAGCATGCCCTGAACTTTATCAGGTGGCAACCTACAGAGCCGAGCCTGGGTGTCGATTTCGATTCCCAGGAAAACTAAACAGGACGCGGGGCCTTGCGTTTTGTCCTCTGCCAGGGGCACCCCGAAATGTCTCATGACGCTGCGCATGATGTTCATAGTGGATAAACAATCATCGGAGCCTGCTCTCCCTACAATGAGAAAATCGTCCAGGTAGTGTGCTATGGGATCGCTGCCCACTTCTGAAGCTACGACCCAATGAAGGAAACTACTGAACGCTTCAAACAAGGCGCATGACAAAGAGCAGCCCATGGGCAGGCAGCGATCCACGTAGTACACACCTGCAAACTTACAACCCATTAGATGGAAAACTGAGGGGTGGAGTGGAAGAAGCCTAAATGCCGACTCAATGTCTAGTTTCGCCAATAGAGCACCATGACCCGCCCTCCTGACCAGGTCTAGTGCGCTATCAAAGGATTGATAGCGCACCGAGCTGAGTTGGGGGTCAATGGCATAATTGACTGAGCTACCTTTTGGGTACGACAGGTGCTGAATGAGGCGAAACTTCCCTGGTTCTTTCTTGGGAACCACCCCCAACGGGGAAATGACCAAATCAGGTAAAGGTGGGGCAGCAAAGGGGCCAGCCATTCGCCCTAAAGTCACTTCTTTATTAATTTTATCCCTCACTACTTCGGGGTGTTGGTATGCTGAAATAAGGTTCCTATTAAATCTCTTACCCTTGATTTGCCTAAATGTGGGGATATGAAAACCAAATGAAAAACCCTCCCATAACATACGTGCCGCCGCCTGGTCTGGGTAAGCCCACAACCATGGTGCCATGGCATGTACCTTAATTGGCGTTTCCGCCTTTCTGGCCCAAGTTTGCTGAAGGGGGCTTATTGGTCTGGTCCCTTCGCTTGATGCAGTCACTGCCAGGGTGTGGACCAGAGCAGTACCTGCAGACGTGTCTGAAGGTGCATGCGCTACCCTTGTCGCATTTTTTGTCCTGGAAGGGCCAGCAGGTTCCCCCCCGTTTCCTGCTTCTGGTATTACGAAAGGACTGCTGCGCTGATTGCTGAGTTGAAGTTACAGCAGCGGGTGCACCCCCTTTTGGGTCCATTCGCTGCCACAACTGGTTATCAGTAGAGTCAAAAGTCAGGGAAGGATTTCCTGCCATTTTCCTCCTGAACTCAGCATCATATTCCCTCCACACACCTTCACTGTGATTACGCTGAATCCAGTGAATAGTGTCCGTGTATTTTAGGATAGGCAAACTCTGGGAGGGGTACTTTTCGATATAACAGGAGGAAAAAACCCTGAAGCACTGGAGCCACTCATCAAAAGTGTCTGGGCGTTTAAATTTTTTAGGCCCTGTTCCCTCAGCGCTCCTCTCTCTCTGCCTATACGCCTCCACCGAAAGGTCAAATATATTAACATATTTTCCACGGTGAATCCTACTGACCACCTTTTTGCGCAGGTGTCTATGCAATGAGTATATTTTTCCTGGGCTTGCGTCCCCATAAAGGGCTGCTCGCCTTTCGGAGATGGCCCTGGTAGGGAGAGGTTCAGCTGGCACCTCTGTAGATGGGTTTTGCGGGGCGGTGTTACTGGCGCTGTCCTGCTTATTATCTGGCTTGACCCCCCTCTTTAAAATTTTCTTAATCATTCTAAACATTTTCTTCTGACCTGCCCCTTGTAAACCCAAGGAAGAGTCAGTCTCAGACCCTGAGTCAGAAGAGGATGAGTCAGAGGAAGAATGGTCATTGTGTGTAAATAAAGCATTCTCACCGTGACTAATGGCAGGAGGTCCCTGACCCATGCTGGAAACGGGCTGGCCTGCTTGCTGGTTTTGGAGGGCGAGTCCTGAAGACCCTTGCTGTGCAGTGGAAGTGGTGGCTGCTGCTCCTGCTGTAATGCTGCCTGCTACTCCTGCATCCGCCCCACTCATGACTGTGGCAGTGTTGGTCCGTGTTTTTTCTGCACTTTGTGATCCAATTGCCCCCTGCAAAAGAGAAAGAATTTGGCGAGCACTTTGCCCAATGGATGTGTCTGGATTATCAGTAGCAAGGGGTGGATGAGCTATATGAAGCGGTGTATGAAACCCCTGACTCGCTGACTGTCCATTCGCAGATGTCTGAGCATTCACACCCTGCTGGTCTACAATAGGGTTATGGCTTGCCTGGCTTATTGATTGTGCATGGTTTAATGAGTGTGCATGAGCGCCCTGCGTGGCTGCAATGGGGGAGTGGATACCCTGAGCAAGGGGTTGTACTCCTTGTATGCCTAACATAATGGGATGTTGTAGCTGGCCTAAAGATTGCACATTTGCATTATGTATGCCAACCAGGGGTGTATTATATCCCTGAGTTGCTGCTTGTACGTTCACACCATTCAAAACCGCATTCACACCAATGGGGGATGGTAAATGATGAGACGGTAAATGATGCTCAATGTTTTGATTCACATGCATACTGCGATCATTGCCTTGATTCACATGCAGACTATTATCAGACATATGTGTATTAATGACAATATCATGCGGCTGAGCGGCTGCTTGTACTAAACCACTATCAGCCCTGTGTGGGTTAATAATATCGGGAGCGGCCTGCTGAACGGCATTTGCGTTATCTCCCATTTGTAAAAACTGTAATGGCCTCATTGCCCTGGAAGGGTTAACTCTGCGTGTCCCCCTACCCCTATCACTGGCTATCTGCCTGGTACTACCTCTTATGATGGAGCGACCCCTTTGATGCCCCTGAGGATTAACGTTCAAATGTGCTGTTCGCTTGCGCTGTTTGCTTGTGCTGCTAATGCCCCTCCGACCCCCCACTGATAACCCGCCAACGGCCAAGGACGGCTCTCGGTGCTCACCTGCAAGTGGCGTTGCCCCGGGAGCCGATGTCCTTGCGACCGCGCGGGAATCTGCCAAGCCGGAAGTGCCGATGTCCGCTTCCGGTGACGTCACTAACATGGCGTTAACACCGGAAGTCGGACCCGGACCACGCGGCTGGCGAAGGAGATCGCTAGGCCCCGGGGGGAGCAGCATAGGCCCTGGGGTGGCATGGGCCTCGGGTATGATGCGCCTAGGGGCAAGTCCGGGTGTTGAGGGCTGAGGGGCCGTTACAGAGGCCATTTTCCGGCCGGGCTGGGGATCGCGTGTTGCCACGTGTGGTGCCTCAATGAGAGGTGTGAAAGGGCGATGGCTGCTGGGGGTTAAAGCAGGATCCGGATCCTGACTAGAAGGATCAGGAGGGAAAACAGCTGGTATCACACTGGGCCCTGGGGAGGCTGCAGCCATTGCGGTTATTATGTTTTTCAATAGGTCAGAAACTGCTGACATAGCAGCAGGGGGTACAGCACTAAGAAATGAGGCCTGTACACTATCAAGGGGTAAATTAACCTGCTGGGTCTGCAATGCTTGCTGTGTGGGGGATTCCTGAGCTAACTCAATATCAATAGGTCCCTGCTCTTCCACATTATGAACCTGGGCTGACACAACAGTAGTATATTGAGTTGGGGGAATGATATCTAAATCATCCTCAGAAATAGATTGAACACTTATCTTTATTTTTTCTTTTGCAGGTGCAGGAGGTTCCTGTTCCGACTGGTAACGTCTGGGAGGCAGAGTAGAACGCCTGGAACGATGCATAGCTGCGCTGGTGATGACAGAACTGCTAAGGAAAAACTGCTTCAGCCAGGATCCGGAGAAGAAGAGGAAGTTGCAAGGGAGAACTTGGCTTATCTACTGGTAAGGAGGGGCCTACCCTAAATTGCAACAATGTTGCACCCAGCACCTTCCCTCTCTCTTCTAACCCACTCTCCTACAGCCTTAACCCTTAGACTGCTCCAGGCTTATACTAAGCCCTACACTGCATATATGTACACATATAGATACATGCAGTATATATATAAATATGTTTATATCAGTGTAAATATGTATTTATATTAACAAACATATATACATACTGTATATAAACACATAAATACATATGTACACATATAGATACATACAGTATATATAAATATGTTTATATCAGTGTAAATATGTATTTATATTAACAAGCATATATACATACTGTATATAAATACATAAATACATATGTACACATATAGATACATACAGTATATATAAATATGTTTATATCAGTGTAAATATGTATTTATATTAACAAACATATATACATACTGTATATAAACACATAAATACATATGTACACATATAGATACATACAGTATATATAAATATGTTTATATCAGTGTAAATATGTATTTATATTAACAAACATATATACATACTGTATATAAACACATAAATACATATGTACACATATAGATACATACAGTATATATAAATATGTTTATATCAGTGTAAATATGTATTTATATTAACAAACATATATACATACTGTATATAAACACATAAATACATATGTACACATAGAGATACATACAGTATATATAAATATGTTTATATCAGTGTAAATATGTATTTATATTAACAAACATATATACATACTGTATATAAACACATAAATACATATGTACACATAGAGATACATACAGTATATATAAATATGTTTATATCAGTGTAAATATGTATTTATATTAACAAACATATATACATACTGTATATAAACACATAAATACATATGTACACATAGAGATACATACAGTATATATAAATATGTTTATATCAGTGTAAATATGTATTTATATTAACAAACATATATACATACTGTATATAAACACATAAATACATATGTACACATAGAGATACATACAGTATATATAAATATGTTTATATCAGTGTAAATATGTATTTATATTAACAAGCATATATACATACTGTATATAAACACATAAATACATATGTACACATAGAGATACATACAGTATATATAAATATGTTTATATCAGTGTAAATATGTATTTATATTGACAAACATATATACATACTGTATATAAACACATAAATACATATGTACACATAGAGATACATACAGTATATATAAATATGTTTATATCAGTGTAAATATGTATTTATATTGACAAACATATATACATACTGTATATAAACACATAAATACATATGTACACATAGAGATACATACAGTATATATAAATATGTTTATATCAGTGTAAATATGTATTTATATTAACAAACATATATACATACTGTATATAAACACATAAATACATATGTACACATATAGATACTTACATGGAACTGCATTGGAGCTCTTTGTAGTCAAGTAGAAGAAAACAAGCAAAGACATTTATGCAATATTCATTTTAATAAATGTTTCAACTATGCATTTACTGTAAATATTTCACATTCCTATGTTCTGCACATAGCAAAATATGTGCTATGTATTTCTAAATAGATATTCCCATATACACTCACCGGCAATGTTCCCTCTAAGGACAGCTTTGTGTGTGGCCCAGGAGTGAAACAGTTAATAGGAGAACCATACCTTGCAGTCTGCATTGTGCAGTGTTTCCTAATTGCAGGGTGTGGTTACCTAATTAACTGTTTCGCTGCTGGACCACACACAAAACTGGCATTAGAGGGAACACTGCTCACCAAGAAACTTTCTTAGGTACACCTTGCTAGTACCAGGTTGGACCCCTTTTGCCTTCAGAACTGCCTTAATTCTTTGTGGCATAGATTCAACAAGGTGTTGGAAATATTCCTCAGATATTTTGGTCCATATTGACATATTAGCATCTCCTGTTCCACCACATCCCAAAGGTGCTCTATTGGATTGATATCTGGTGACTGTTGAGGCCATTGGAGTACAGTGAACTCATCGTCATATTCAAGAAACCAGTTTGAGATGATTTGAGCTTTGCACATGGTGCATTGTCTGCTGGAAGTAGCCATCAGAAGATGGGCACACTGTAGTCATAAAGGGATGGACATGGTCAGCAACAATACTCAGGTAAGCTGTGGCATTTAAACAATGCTCAGTTGGTACTGTCAGGATTTCTGTCAGTTACAATTTGTTTACTGCTGGCCCTTTAACTGAAGTCTCTTACCAACCTATAAAAGGCTCCTCCCTCCGTTATTCCATGCTGGATTATTGTTGGAAGTTAGCCACTCTCACCTATTGCTCTGTATGGCTATTTGTTCAGTGATCCGCCTTGTACTCTTCTAGTACCGACCTTACAGAAAATATCTCCAAGGGAAGCATCTTTCTTCTAAAGCTAGTTTCACGGAGATTTTTCCCTGCTGCAGGACAGGGAGAGACGTTGCAGCATGTTACGTCATCAGCTGCTGCCACCGGAGCTCCCCGCTCGAAAGTCCTCTCGGTCAGTACCGCTAACCTCAGTCTGCGTTCCATTCATCAGACTGCCAGGGAGTCTCTGTTCTAAGATATCAGGTCGTATACTAGCGATATAGACTCTTGTTTCTCTTATGTATATGCAAACATTATTCCTGCAAACAAATCAGTTAGAAGACGTATTTTACTACCTGCTTTAAATCCGTTCTAAACAAGCCACTCTCTTGTTCTCAGCTTGGTTCTAAGTGTAACACTATTATTGCTTCCTACTTCAATTGTGAACTCTATTCAGTTGCTTAATCAATAGGGTCTGGAAGTGTGTATCATCTAATACTCCATATGTGCAACATTGACATTTCTGTGTATTTATGTTGTAAGGTTCTGTAAGGTATTCCAAGTCCCCTCCTGTCAGTTAAAATAACACTAAGGGCTGATGCTGTATCTGGTAGTTCCAACCCCTTACAAAAACAACTTAACATAACTACTTAACTTATAAATAAAGACACGACACAGATAGCTGGGATTTAAAGACCATAACGATGGTCATATTTATTAACTTGACTTCAACGGAAGTCATTCAAATATTTAACGTGTGGCGGCATTCGAGGCCTAGTAAACTATTAGCTCCATATGACAAGAAGTCGCAGCCAGATGTTGTGGAATTGCAACTGCCAAGGGTGGGCACAAAAGTGGCCCCACCCCATTCCGTCTAATAGGCGCGGACGTCCTAAAGGATCTTCAGCCAGCAGACCCGCGGGGCGGGGCCCCCCAGGTCACGACCTGAGGACATCACCCCCGCCCATTAGCCCGACTGTCACCTCTACAGACTCCGCCCTCAATTGTTGATGGCTACGACCTCCCGCCATTAGGAGATACGTGGATGTTATGATGCGCTTCAGCCTCTAAGGCACTGGTATGGCCAAGCCCTGCAGCAAAGCTCATCCAGGAAGCAAATAAATTACAGCTAAGGTCTTACCAAGACTAGGTCAACTAACCCCATCCCTGCCTTTCGCATCTAAAGGACCAGCAACCCGTCCGGGAAGCCATCTGCCTGAATGACGCCTAAAAATGTTGCAATAGCAACTACTTAATTAACCATTTAACAATAGGGTTGGGAGGGAGGGAAACTTTCTCCTTGCAAAATCCCAGGTGGAAGAGGCCAGATTGTTCCAGAACTTCCTTTATATTAGGTGAGCCTAAGACCTCCCCTCACTTTGCAACATTGTTGCTACTACACTACACTGGGATTTTCCACTAGCCTGTCAGCTCATCCCTTAACTCCATTACAGGAGACTCTGCTACCTTTCATTCCCCTAAGGGCTGATGCTGTATCTGGTAGTTCCAACCCCTTACAAAAACAACTTAACATAACTACTTAACTTATAAATAAAGACACGACACAGATAGCTGGGATTTAAAGACCATAACGATGGTCATATTTATTAACTTGACTTCAACGGAAGTCATTCAAATATTTAACGTGTGGCGGCATTCGAGGCCTAGTAAACTATTAGCTCCATATGACAAGAAGTCGCAGCCAGATGTTGTGGAATTGCAACTGCCAAGGGTGGGCACAAATGTGGCCCCACCCCATTCCGTCTAATAGGCGCGGACGTCCTAAAGGATCTTCAGCCAGCAGACCCGCGGGGCGGGGCCCCCCAGGTCACGACCTGAGGACATCACCCCCGCCCATTAGCCCGACTGTCACCTCTACAGACTCCGCCCTCAATTGTTGATGGCTACGACCTCCCGCCACAAGAGACAGGCACTCCCACATAAGCCGGGCTCTTGCCGCCACCCGCTAAATATTACTAACCAGAGCCGTTTTGAGGTCCGCCAGGAAGATCGCCAGCCCTTCGTCGGACAGGTGCACCCCGTCCGGGCGATACAGCCCTTTTTTGTCCGCTGAGATCAGTTCATGGCGGACCACAAAACCCCCTACTTCTAGTACTGCTCTACCCAGCTCCCTGTTAACTTTTTTTCTAACCCTATATGCTATCCTCGGTGTGGGAAAATATCTCCAACGCAGCCGGGGGATTATGTTGGACCAAGCCAACCTAACCCCCGGAAACGTGGTACAGATCCACCTGACATCTGACCTCATCGCATTGATGAGATCCAGAGCAGGTGCACTCCCTATATCATTTCCCCCCATGTGAAGGAGGATGAAGTGGGGCTGTCCCCATCTATGTCTGGCATTCTGGAGGAGGGCAGGCAAACCATCCCACTGTAAGCCTCTACGGCCCAACCACCGTATTGATGCCTTAGACGTCGGAATCCCCAACTGCTGCCCCTCGGGAAGAGAATGGGCCTTCAGTGCCGCCCAGTGCACGTAGGAGTGCCCTATTATCCAGATGCGAGAAGGACCTGTAGCCACACCTGAAAAACGGATTACATAGTCAATCACCTTAGACTAAAAATTAAACAACACAACCAAAACAACTGTAAAACGCCAGTTTCCTTCCTCCTACACCGAATACCCCTTAGACCTCAGCTGGGGGGCGCACGTAAGCCTTGTAACATTGAGACCGCCATCGGCCCAACTTCTGTATGCGATCTCCTTTCCAACCTAGCGCCGCCGCGCTGGTGGCAGCCCCTATTCGGAAGGAATGGGGGGTGATTCTACACTTCCCCAAACCTGCTGCAAGTGCTACCTTTCTGAGCACAGCTGCGAACTGGTACCGGGAGAGATTCGATCCGTCGGAATGCACTAAGAACTGGGCGGGGCCCCGCGTTCGCTGCGCCAAGTAGGCCCTTGTACTCACAACCGGGCAGACGCCCGATGCCGAGGGAGTCAGAGTGATCCACACCCCTTTCCCCTCCTGGTCAGTCTTCGAGTGCGGGATAAACAATAACAAATTATCGCCCGCCAATTTGACATGAGCCAACTGCATACCCGTGTTAACCGCATCCTTTGAGGTTGCGACCAGCTCGCCCGGCCTGAGGGCCGCAAAGAACGCCAAGGAGAATACGCACTGAAACAGTTCTCTTTCACCGGGTTCGACACAAATGCCCTCGATTGCGTCCACCAGCCTGGCTAGCCTACAAAATGCAATAGGTTCGCGCGCATCTTTCGCTCTACCCTCGAGCCTTCCCCAGCCCTTAATCACTTGCTTCACCAGGAAACCTTTCGTGATATTGGGCCACTCCAGCATATTGCAAAAGAAGGAGATTGCAGCTATTCTATTGGATATAGCGCCCTTCGAAGTCCCTTGCCCGTGTTTCTCTGCCAGCCACTCCAAGAACAGATCCCTCGAGACCCTGTCCGGCGCTGCGCCCCGTGCGTAACAGTAACTTACCCACTCGCCCCAGTGCTGTGAATAAGCTCTCCACGTGTTCTGCGCCAGGGATGCCCTCACTAGGTGCCCTATGGACCTCCCTGCCCCGCCAACTGCCAAATAGAGTGGGGACAAGGTAAGCCAACTGCTGCTGCGTTAGGGGCCAGTCTGCGAAACTGTTCCCATTGAAACCTCGAGAGTGCGTCCGCCAGGGTGTTGTTGACCCCGGGAACGTGCCTCGCGGAAAACTGAATATTGTATTGCAAGCACCTCAGCACTAGCTGTCGCAAGTATCTAACAACTACCGGTGACGACGCGGACAACCTATTTATGGCGAATACAACGCTAGCGTTGTCCGTCCAAAACACTATGTAGCGATCCTTTAACGCCGGCCCCCAGAGCTCCATAGCCACAACTATGGGAAAGAGCTCCAGAAGTGTCAGGTTCCTTGTCAGTCCGGCTCGGACCCATGACAAGGGCCATGGCTCGGCGCTCCATTGCCCATCCAAATAGGCGCCATAACCTGCTGCTCCCGCTGCATCCGTCAGCAGGTGCACTGTCTGACTGGAAACCCTAGGAGCGCGCCACAGCAGTGTTCCATTGAAGCCTTGCAGGAAGAGTTCCCATACCTTCAAATCTTCCCGCATGTCTTCCGAAACCAACACTTTACGTGTGCCGTGCGGACTGGAAAGTAAGGCTTCCATCCTCCTGTTAAACGCGCGACCCATGGGTATAATTTTGCACGCAAAATTGAGTAAGCCTAGCACTGACTGAAGCTCCCTCAGGGGCATGCTCTTCGCTACCCTGGCTTTGCGCACCGCCGAGAGCATTGCTTCCACCTTATCGGCTGGGAGACGACATAGCCTTGCAGCAGTGTCAATTTCGATCCCCAAGTACGTGAGTCTTGTACATGGGCCCTGTGTTTTTTCCTCGGCCAGTGGCACTCCAAATTTCGACATTAGCCTACGCATTACTGCGATCAGTCGATCGCATTCGCGTGTGTTCACGGCCCCAACCAGCAGGAAGTCGTCCAGGTAATGAGCGACTATTCCCCCGCCGGCCGCCGTGATGATGGCCCAGTGCAAGAATGAGCTAAACTCTTCAAAATAAGCACACGATAGCGAGCAACCCATGGGCAAACATTTGTCTACAAAATAATTCCCCTCGAATTTACACCCCATCAGTCTGAAAGACGCTGGGTGTATGGGGAGTAACCGAAAGGCAGATTCGATGTCCATTTTGGCTAGCAGCGCGCCCGGACCCGCCGCCACCACCAATTCCAACGCCTGGTCAAACGATTGGTAAGACACCGAGCTTATCAGTGGGTCTATTGCGTCATTGACAGAACCCCCTTTCGGATAGGACAAATGCTGAATCAGGCGGAACTTCCCTGGTTCCTTTTTGGGAACCACCCCTAAAGGGGAAATAACCAGGTCAGGGATGGGAGGTTGTTCAAATGGACCAGCAAATCTTCCCAGAGCAATTTCTTTGCTCAGTTTCGCCCTAACTTCGCCCGGCATTTCGTAAGCCGACTTCAGATTCTTGTGCGACGAGGACCCCATTACCAACCCCAATGTTGGTATCTTGAAACCTTCGCCAATCCCCGCTAGTAGGTTGGCAGCCGACACCCTGTCTGGGTAGGCCGCCAGCCAAGGTCTAATGGCGTCCAGCTTCAGGGGTGTTGGAGCTCTTTTGTCCAGCCCCCCCCGATTTTGCCCCACGGAAGGCTCCTCCGTCCCTCCGCTTCGGGCATTCAACACCTGGGTGTTGACCGCTGCAGTACATGCAAGCATGCCGAAAGGAACAGGAAGCTCCTTTGTCACACTGCTTCTCATTGTACTTCCAGCACTCCCTACCTCTCCGCTTGATGGGGCCCGTTGGCCTCTGGGGCCCTGACCGCAGCAAGGAAACTCCTGCCCCCCCCTTTTCCGGTATGAGCAGGGACCACAGGTCCAAGTCTTTTACCCCAAAGTTCAAGACCGGGTTATCGACCATCTTCCGCCTAAATTCGCTATCATAAGCACGCCACATGCCTTCCCCATATCTATTATAGATACATTCAATGATTTCCGCGTACTTAATTACATCGACCGCGGCCTCCGGCCTCTGTTCGATGTAGCAGGAGGAGAATACCCGAAAGCACTTCCTCCACTCCTCAAATGTGTCTGGGCGCTGGATCTTCTTTGGCCCAGTCCCATCCTCACTACGCTCTTTGTCTCGCTGCGCCTCAAGGGACAGCTCGAACATATTGACGTATTTATGATCGCGGATTTTCTGTACCGTCTTGGGTTTGAGATGTGCATGGAGGCAGTGGATCTTGCAGGGATAAGAGTCCCCCTGCAATGCCACCCTCCTGGTACTGACTGACATGTCCTGCGACTGCGCAGCGCTCTCGCTTCCCTGGCCATTGCCTTTGGATATTGCCGCTGTGCTTTGCCCCGCTATCGGCGCAGCCTGCTCCATGTTACCTAAACCTCTAGCCTGATTACGCTCAGCCACCAATAGCCTTAACATTTTGAACATGCGACGCTGCCCCTTACTGTTAAGCCCTAATTTCTTCCCACCATCTGAGTCTGAATCAGTGCTATAGTCGGTGTCAGTGATGCGTGACAAATTAAATACATTTCTCTCACCAACTGCCGATGTTGAAGGGGTAGATGTTCCTGGTGCAGCTGCCACTGATCCGCCT
The DNA here is from genome assembly GCF_027579735.1 of Bombina bombina. Taxonomy (NCBI): domain Eukaryota; kingdom Metazoa; phylum Chordata; class Amphibia; order Anura; family Bombinatoridae; genus Bombina; species Bombina bombina. The sequence goes on along the minus strand of NC_069502.1, from coordinate 1,206,697,700 downwards.
GCCGGCTGTACAGATAGTCCTACTCCCGTTGTACCCGGGCCTTCTGTCCTCTGCGGTGTAGGCACCATGTCCTGTGGGGGAGAAACAAACGAGAGGGGAGTATCCAGGCCAGCCATGTGTCCCCCTTGACTGCCGCCCCCAATCGGGGTAGAAGTACTGCCCCCGGCCCTGTCTGGGACCCCTCTAGCCCTCTCGTCATTCATATCACCACTCCATTCATTCGCTGGCCCTGCCACATAGGGGGATTCTCTGACCACACGCTCCCTGACTGAAAGAACGCTCCGAGCACCTGCCGCAACAAGCCCTTGGCCTCCCTGGACCCCTGCAGTTATTGTGCATAGCGACTCGCCCTGTGCCCCATCAGTGGGCGCATTCTCCCTTGTTTGGGGTACATAGTTGCTGCTGGCACCCCCCCTGTTATACCACTGGCGCTCCAGCAATGCGCTTCTAGCTCTCCCATAAGCCTGCTTGCTAACACTGGACCCCCTGAGCCTCCCTCGCTGCACGCCGCGGCCCCTCTGTAAGAGACTTGCTCTGTTTGCCATGCTAGCTATTGCAGAGTGTCGCGCAGCGGAGCAGGCCCGCCCGGATACTCCCCCCTCACCTGTGGAGAGTACCCGGCTAGGCCTCTTGCGCGCTTCCTGAATGCGTCCCTCCGATCCAGGTTCCGGCCGTGTGACTACCGCGGCGCCGGAAGTGACGTCACGCGTGTCACCTGACCGGCCGGAAATGGACGCGGCGGACGCAAGGCCGCAACCGGAGCCTGCACTGGTAGTTGCAGGCTCCGACTGAGCCACCAATGAAAGCGGCGGTCTGGTGAGTGGGCGAGGACCCGCAGGCCCCGCTCCAGTAGCCGACTGAGCCACCAATGAGGCATCCGGACCGGGCCCTAGGGACCTGGCCGGATGATTTACAATACTGGGCCCTGCCTGATGAGGGTCACTAGGTCCCTGGCCCACTTGAGGGGAATGATGAGGGGCGGTAGGCCCCGGTTCCACCCGGCTTGCCACCGGAGGCAGAACGGCGGCCGTGAGGGCCTTAAACATGCCCACTATGGCCGCCGCCGCCTCATGAGACATTCCGGAGGCCGTAAGGGCCCCCAGGCCTGCCTCCAAAGCCGTGTCTAGGCCGGATGGGCCAGCGCTCACTGCACCCGCCTGTCCCGCAACCATAACAGTACCGGGCCCGGCGGGTGCCAGTTCAGGGGCTGGGGGGTTAATGACCACCACATTAGGAGTTAAAGCAGATGATACTGGCCTTGTTTTCTCCGGAGTTGGTGGCACCACATCCTCATCCTCCTCTTCAATTACAGGTGCACTCCTCAAGGATCTCCCAGGGGACTCCCTGAAGCGAATGGGCACCGCAGCACTTCTCTTAGATCTAGACATTTTCACTTGAAGAATGGCAAAACTTTCTCCTTGCAAAATCCCAGGTGGAAGAGGCCAGATTGTTCCAGAACTTCCTTTATATTAGGTGAGCCTAAGACCTCCCCTCACTTTGCAACATTGTTGCTACTACACTACACTGGGATTTTCCACTAGCCTGTCAGCTCATCCCTTAACTCCATTACAGGAGACTCTGCTACCTTTCATTCCCCTTATTACTTTGCCATTCCGAGTCTAATTCAGAAACACCAGTGTGTTCATTCTGATACTTGCTGAAGTGGATATAACAGGACAGAAAGGAAACTCTCACTATAGTTGTTGCCCTTCAGTTACATTATCTACAATTGCCTTTAACAGTCAGTTTTACCTTGCGTCACATCTAATGAATATTAGAGTTGTAATAGGTACTAAGGGGTCCAAAGTGTGCCAAGAAAATATCCCCCACACCTTTACACCACCAGCCTCAACCGTTGATACAAGGCAGGATGGATCCATGCTTTCATGATGTTTACGTCAAATTCTGACACTACCATCTGAATGTTGCAGCTGAAATCGAGACTCATCAAACCAGGCAACATTTTTTCAATCTTCTATTGTCTAAGTTTGGTGAGCCTGTGCAAATTGTAGCCTCAGTTTCCTGTTCTTAGCTGACAGGAGTGCCATCCAGTTTGATCTTCTGCTGCTGTAGCCCATCTGCTTCAAGGTTCGATGTGTTGTGTGTTCAGAGATGGTATACTGCAGACCTTGGTTGTAACAAATGGTTATTTGAGTTACTGTCCTTGTCAATGTGCACAGTATTCACTGCACTCTGGTTTTTCCCTCTCCTGTAACTCTATTTTTGGTATGTGAATGAATATATTTACATAGAGCAAATGATTTTAGTTTGTTAATTTAGTCCTACATTTGTTGTACTATTATCCAATGTCTTACTTCTAATGTTTTGTTAATTACCATGTGATGCTCAATCTTTATCAATACTTGCTATTATTCTAAAATGTATAGCTGTCTTATGCCACAGTTTTAACCCCCTCCAAATTTTATTGTCTGTTTACTTAACATCTCACCCTGACCAGACCAGAATCTAACTTTCCAATTGGCCTTTCCAATTGTCTTTGATTAGCAATCAACTAAATTTAGTGGACTATATTTCACACTAGTTTGGGAGGTGCATTGCACTGTGGGTGCATTGCCTGGGCAGTGTACATTGTAACAATAGCATATGTTCACATTTTCAAAGTGAACATTTTATATGTGAGGCATTAACAATAGAATTATACAAGAATTGAACAAGGATTGGGCAAGGGGCAAGACACAAGGCAAGTACTTCTGTAATATTATGTTTCATATACCTTTTTGTTTTTATTATGCAATTGCTACTGTAATTCTGTGTCTTATGTGCTTAACTGGTTCCCAATTTTGTAAAAATGCTCAATATATTCACATTCCTTTTTGCTACCTCTTGTCTCTATAACAAACTACATTATTCAATTTCTCCTTCTCCCTCTCCACCTGCACTGTTCATTAGCCCATCTCTCTTAAACTCACCTTACTTTGTACTCATGAACTTTACCTATTCTTAAACACTCTCTCTCCCCTCTGCAGCTCATCTCATAAGCAGTCTCACTACTGCAAATCTGTATCTCATCTTATGTCACTCTCCCTCTTGCTTTTACTTACTGCTGGTGACAGCTCCCCTAATCCTGGTCCACAACCACTGCCAAGCCATGCACATCCATGTGTATCATCCCTTAGACTCAGAAAACAAAACTCTGCAAACCTTACTCACATTCCTCTTGCATCAAAAGCCACAACCCCATTCACTTGTGCACTCTGGAACTCTCCCTCTGTTTGCAACAAGCTCACTTCTATACATGACCTCTTCATCTCCCGCTCCCTCAACCTTCTGGCCCTAACAAAAACCTGGCTCTCTCCCCTAGACACAGCATCCACTGCTGCTCTTTCATATGGGGGTCTCCACTTCAGCCACACTCCTAGGTCTGGTAATAGACAAGGAGGTGGTGTAGGTATTTTACTTTCCTCTCATTGCACCTTTCAACAAATACATCCCATCACTTCCCTCACATTTCCCTCATTCGAAACCCACATGATTTGCTTATTCTCCCCTCTCTCTGTACGTGTTGCAGTCATATACCGACCCCCCTGGCTCATCAACTCAATTTCTAAATCACTTGGCTGACTGGCTACCTTATTTCCTTTCCTCAGACACCCCTGCCCTCATTCTTGGCGGCTTCAACATCCCCCTTAACAATCCCACTGCCTCATCTGCAAAACAACTTCTGCAACTCACTTCCTCTTTCGGTCTGTCACAATGGACTGATTCAAAACAGAATGAGAAGCAATGTCTGATTCTCCCACTCACAAAGACGGTCACTCTCTTGACCTGATCTTTAGCTATCAATGCACTCTCTCAAACTTCACAAACTCCCCCTTTACTCTTTCGGACCATCATCTCCTTACTTGCAACATATCATCCCTTCCTACAACTCTCCCTCCTTCTACTCCTCACACCAAACTTCACAGAAGCATTATATCTTTAGATCAGCAACAGCTTGCTAATTCCCTCAAACCGCTCCTTTCATCCTTCTCCTCCTTTTCCTGCCCTGAACAATCTATCAGCCACTATAATTCCACCCTTACATCCGTCCTTGACAATCTCGCCCCTCTTACCATTGCTAGGAAATCACACACTTATCCTCAGCCCTGGCATACTCCTCTGACATGGTACCTATGCAGATGTTCCCATACTGCTTAATGGCACTGGAGAAAATCTCGGGGTTTAGCTGATTTTCTTCATTACAAATTCATCGTGAACTCCTACTATTCTGCCCTTAATCTCCATTAGCAACATTACTTCTCTACTCTTATCTCTAATCTTTCTTCAAACCTAAAACGTCTGTTCTCCACTTTCAATACTCTCCTCCGCCCTCCCCCACCTCCTAATACAACTTCTCTGTCAGCTCAAGACTTTGCAAGCCACTTCAATAACAAAATTGACTCCATCAGAAATTAAATCAGCTCTCAACATAATTCCATTCTCCCCCCCCCCTCAAATGCTCTCACTCAACCACAACCCACATAACCTGAAACTTAGCTCAATCTCCTCTGTTACTGAGGAAGAAGTTTTGGCACTTATACTGCACTCTCACCTCACTACCTGTCCCCTTGACCCTATCCCCTCACAGCTACTCCCCTCCCTCTCTGCTACCCTTACCCCTATACTAACACACATTTTCAACCTTTCCCTCAGCACCAGTATATTTCCCTCATATCTGAAACATGCACTGGTCACACTTATCCTCAAAAAACCTTCCCTTGATCCTACCTCCCCATCCAACTACCGCCCTATTTCCCTCCTCCCTCTTGCCTCAAAGCTCTCTTGCCTCAAAGCTTCTAAAAAAACTAGTATATGCATGCCTATCCCATTTCCTTACGTTAAACTCCCTTCTTGACCCACTGCAATCTGGATTTCGTCCCCATCACTCCACAGAGACAGCTATTGTTAAGGTTACCAACGACCTACTTACAGCAAAATCAAAAGGCCACTTCTCTCTGCTTATCCTCCTTGATCTGTCTGCAGCCTTTGACACTGTTGACCACCCTCTTTTGCTCCAAACCCTCCAATCCATCAGCATCTGTATTTTATACCTTGCTGAAAATTCACAAACAACTACAACATCCCCGGGTATACCCATAGTTTCTGCTATCGGGTCCCTGCAACAGCCAATAGCCACTTTTGTGGACGCATTCCTCCAACCTCTTGTCCAACAGATGCCCTCATATTTGAGGGACTCGGCCACTTTGCTTGACCTGCTTGCGGGAATGGAAAGGATAGGAGAGGAAGTTCTCCTGGTCACGTTAGACGTGACTAGCTTGTATATAGTGATCCCTCACTATGAGGGCTTACAGGCTATTGCCTTCCAGTTGGTAAGATATCCATATGTGGGACCACCTTCTGAAGTACTTCTTTATTTGCTGGAAGTTTGTCTGACAGCAAATTATTTCAGATTCAAACATCTTTTTATCTCCAACTTACAGGGACAGCGATGGGGTTCAATGTGGCCTCATCATACGCCAACCTGTTTATGTCTTTTTTTGAGGAATTTGAAACTGAACTATTGAAGGTGAATGAAATTACATTCTTTAAGAGGTATATAGACAACCTCTTTTTGCTGTGGATGGGCACCTCAGAGGATTTGGAAGTTTGGTTTCAACATTTGAACCTGGCGAACCCTGCACTAAAATTTAAGATGCAGTATGACAAAGAACAGATAGACTTTCTTGATGTTTGTCTCTATAAACATTGGAGCAGACTACAATCCACTCTGTTCCACAAGAACACTGATAGGAATGCACTCTTGCACTTTAACAGCTGTCATCCTCCTCCCCTTAAAAAAGCTTTGCCCAAATCACAATTATTAAGAGTAATGAGGAACAATACAGAGAAAATAAATAGAGAGGAACAACTTGGAGAGATAATTCAACGATTCCATGCACAAGATTACCCTGTAAGGCTGTTGGAAAATCAGCGCAAACAACTCCTTGAAGAGGTTTGTGTAAGAACCCCTGAAGCCCAGAGAATGACGTTTGTCACTACATACAATAGTGATAAAAGAAAACTAACGGATGTAATCAATAAACACTTGGATATCATCAAGTCGGATAAAGCTCTTCCACTGTATCATGTGACACCTTCGTGAATAGGCTACAAGAGGGCAAGATCATTACGGGACTTTCTAATTAAAACCGACCCCATACAATGTTACAAGCAAACCTCCTGGTTGGAGATCAAGAAACCGAGTGTTTTCTGATGTTTGGGCTGTACCACTTGTGGGGAGCTCATTACGGGACCCTCCTTTACCCACCCTCATAGACATAAAGTCTATAAGCACAGGTATCGCCTTACATGTACAATGACCTACATTGTGTATTTATTACACTGTATTTGCTGTCTTTACTATGTGGGCAAGACCTCGGACGACCTGCTGACACTGATGGCGAACCATTGTTCGGCCATCCGCACAGCCTTAAAGAAAGGCACATCGGAACAACCAGTGGCCCGTCACTTTCAGGAATCCCAACATAAAGTAACGAACCTCAAATATACAATCATTGATCACGTCCCCCCATGAACAGAGGGGGGGATCGCAACAAAGTACTGTTGCAAAGAGAGGCCAAATTGACTTTTCAGCTTGATACTATTATGCCAAAGGGTCTCAATACCCATTTAGATTGGCAGGTTTTCTTATAATTATATTTACCCCCCTTGAGAGCCATGATCCATTTGACACTATCCTATATAGTTTCCAGTTTGGTTAAATATTTTCTGATTCAGCACTTTACATCTATAAATTATGCAGATAAATATTCTGACTTCTATCAGTTGTAATGCAGATATAACTATGATATATTATTTCCCCTGGCTTAGTTCAGCATTTACTGTATTCTTCTCTGATGCCCCTATTAATATGATGGTGTATCTTTGACAGTTAGTCTGATTCGTAGTTCTCCTCTGTCACAGCTAGTTTTAATGACTGGCTGTTTATTCACAAACCTTGACTACTAGACTTTATGTTTCTGGTAGTTACTAGGGTAATTATATGATATCTACCTTTAGTATTTTGGCTCCTGTAAAAAAAGGGGGGCTTTAGACCAGTTTAGTCAATCTCTGTCAACTCTGTAAATTTAGCTAAATGTCCCATTGTATGATCACACTTGTTCCACGTTCTTAGAACGAATTGTGTTTCTGTTAGTGTTTGTTACTATGGTAACCACTCGTAGTCCGGAAATGGACAGCGTGATCCAATACAAGGGCATTTGCTTAGTTAAGATTGCCATATAATTGTGCTGTTTTATCATGTTCATGCTGCTATTGTGTTCTTTTGTTATGATGTTCAATGTTTTTAATTGTTTTTCACTTAATAGGTTATGCTTCGGCAGACGCACGCTGCTTTAGATGATGACGCCCATGTGGGGGCATGTCTACTAAGGAGAACATGACGCTCTGTTTTGACACTGTTATAACTGGGGGGGTGATAAGTGTAACTGTACACTGTTTGTCTGAGGACAAGTCTGATAGACTCGAAAACGTTCACAATTAAAGTGACCTTTGTTGTTTCAAGACCTTTGGAGTGCGCTTCCCTTTGACTTATATATATATTTATATATATATATATATATATATATATATATAAAAATAAATAAATATGTATTTATGAACAAATCTTATTTTATTAAAGGCCAGGTATGATTGTCCGATGCAGTCATGCGCAGTAGAGACTGCAGTGCGAGACAAACATACCTGGCCGTAAGGAAGGATCAGCAGTGACTGCCGTGAGGATCAGACAGCAGAGAGGGTGGGCGGGATCGGACAAGAGGGGGGCTTGGCCAAATGGAGGGTTGTGGCCAGACAGAGCATGTGTGGCAGGGCGGGAGCAGTCATGGTTGGAGCGTGGCCAGATGGGTGGGGCCAGACAGGACCTCTGCACCACAGAAAATGGCCTGTGTACACAAGCTTTAGGACTAGTATATAACATATTCTGCTATGTGAAGAACATTAAAATGTGAAATATTCATATTTTCATTTCGGGTTAGCGCACTTGAGTGGATTGATTTTTTCCACTTTTTTTGCTCCATTAACTTCAATAGGGGAATAGGTTATCACACGTCTAAGTTCGGCTTTTTACACTCGTCAGGTTAGCGTGAGAGAGAAAACAGTTTACTTTCAACTCATAAAAAAAGCTTACTTCTAGTGCAGTAAGTGCTTGAGTGGGAGCATTAAGTAGAACGCCACTCGTAATCTTTCCTTATGTGTATAACAATTTAGTTTCCCCTAAGCACTTATAACAGGTCATCGAAAAGGCGAAGACACCCACAAGACTCCTTGTTTTAAAGATCTACTCATTGTATGCATGAAACAAATTGTGCTGAAATGTAAATAAGTTTTACCTTTGGATTTTCAATTTCAATGACTTATTATCCATTTTTGCTTATTTTAGAAAGCATATCAAACACAATTATAGATCCACAATGGTTTGACTATAGAATAAGAATGTTATTAACATGAATTGTTGACATTTGTTGTTGTATAAAATGACTCACGTCATCATATATACATAAAATAAGAGGATTGTCTGAATTTCATGAGTCTGCTAAAAATGTTAGTTTGTGTGTGTTTTCTGATGACTACAGGGAGCTAGATGAGCACATGGGGGCCCATTTATCAAGCTCCGTATGGAACTTGTGGGGCCGTGTTTCTGGCGAGTCTTCAGAGTCGCCAGAAACAGCAGTTATGAAGCAGCGGTCTAAAGCTCTGAGCAAGCGGACAGGAATCGCCACAATTCAACCCGATCAAGTACAATCGGGTTGATTGACACCCCCCCTGCTGGCGGCCGATTGGCCGCAAGTCTGGAGGGGGCGGCATTGCACCAGCAGCTCTTGTGAGTTGCTGGTGCAATGCTGAATACGGTGAGCGTATTGCTCTCCGCATTCAGCGAGGTCTTGCGGACCTGATTCACAGTCGGATCAGGTCCGCAAGACCTTTGATAAATAGGACTCATTGGGTGAACCAATGATAAGAGGCCTATATATGTGCAGCCACCAATCAGCAGTCAGGTTCCATTTAGGCATTGCATCTCCTGACCCTGTCTAGGTATTTTTTTTAACAAAGGATACCAAGAGAATGAAGAAAATTAAATAATAGAGGTAAATTGGAAAGTTGTTTAAAACTGCATGTTCTATCTGAATCCTAAAAGATTTTTACTTTAATGCCCCTTTCAATATGAACAGCATAGAAAAGTTCCAAAGCAGCTCAGCACAAGAGTCTGAAATGGCTCAGCAACCAAAGGGTTAAAAGAGGTGTCTCATACCCGTATTATTAAAAGAGGAGATTTAATTAACCCCTTACCAACCAGTAGAAACAACCTAGTCTCCAAGTCATCACTGTACTTACTTCTGCAGGAATGTGTGCCCTGTGAAGTCGTTTTCCTTGCACGTGTTGATGCCACTAAGAGTTCCTACCCCAGTTGGCGATGGGGAAAGTGACTGCAGTGTGGGGGTCCTCACCATCTGCACCAGAAGGAGCAAACACCAGGCGGATGATATATAGTCTGCATTTGCACTGGGAACTTACTGCTGATGACTATATGTTATGCTCTGCACTCAAGAGTTAAATAACCTTACATAAACCATATTCATCTTCTAGATATACAGAATTACTTTATTCATGGTGAGACTTTGCAACTTTGATTTGATTAGAAGTATAAAGCATAACAGGTAATATGACTTTAAAGGGATATTAAACCCACATTTTTTTTCTTTCATGATTCAGATAAAGCAGCAATTTTAAGCAACTTTCTAATTTACACCTACTATAAATTTTTCTTCATTCTCTTGGTATCTTTATTTGAAAAAGCAGGGATGTAAGCATAGAAGCCGGACCATTTTTGGTTCAGAACCCTGGGAAGCGCTTGCTGATTGTTGGCTACATTGGCTACACTAATCAGCAAGCACTACCCAGGTTCTGAACCAAAAATGGGCCAGTTCATAAGCGTAAATTCTGTTTTTTCAAATAAAGATAACAAGAGAACGAAGAAAACTTGATAATAGGAGTAAATAAAAAGTTGCTTAAAATTGGTTTTAATATCCCTTTAAAGTAATTTTTTTTTATTAACAGCAATGTTCCTAGATCATCTCATTAACTCAGAACATGGTTAAATAAAATATATTAAATAAAAATATTAGTCCACTTACACTGAAATATAAATAAAAAGATGATTGGGACATATTTATATATTGGATTTATTTCTGTGAAAGCACATTCTGTGATATGCAAATTAATCCACACTATGAAATATTTTCAAAGTTGTCAGCTCTGTTAAGGGTATAAAGCGAATGCCTCACCTAGTTAAGTAACACATTTTTATTATTATTAGCAGCAGTTTTTTGTAAATCAGAAAGAATGTGTATTCCAGTTATATAAAAAATCTAATCTATCTACCAAAAAAAATACATACAGCTAGATTACGAGTTTTGAGTGCTATAGGGATTTTAAAGACTGCCACAAAAGCAGCGTTATTTCACCTCCCTATAGCGCTGCTATTACAAGTTTAAAAAAAGCAGGATTGTGCGGGCGATATGGTGGCGTTGAGCTCCATACCGCACCAAAATCAAGCGCTGCTTTGACGTGCTTGTGCATGATTTCTCCATAGACATCAATGGGGAGAGCCGGCAAAAAAAAGCCAAACACCTGCGATCGCGGAATGAAAAGCTCCGTAACGCAGCCCTATTGATGTCTATGGGGAAATAAAAAGTTACGTTTAAACCTAACAACTTAACATAAACCCTGAGTCTAAACACCACTTATCCGCCTCCCCCCGACATCGCCGCCACCTACATACAGTTATTAAACCCTAATCTGCCGCCCCAGATATTGCTGCCACCTACATACAGTTATTAACCCTTAATTCGCCGCCCCTGACATTGCTGCCACCTACATAAGTTATTAACCCCTAATCTGCCACCCCCAACTTTGTCGCCACCTACATAATGTTATTAACCCCTAAATCTCTGGCCTCCCACATCACTACCATTAAATAAATTCATTAACCCCTAAACCTAACACTAACCCTAACGTAACCCTAACCCTAACATAACCCTAACCCTATCACCCCCTAACTTTGCCATAATTAAAATATAGCTAAATTAAAGTTACAATTATTAACTAAATAATACCTTTTAAAAACTAATAGTTATATTGTAGATAGCTTAGGTTTTATTTTTATTTCACAGGTAAGTTTGTATTTATTTTAACTAGGTAGACTAGTTAGTAAATAGTTATTAACTATTTAATAATTATCTAGTTAAAATAAATACAAAATTACCTGTGAAATAAAACCTAACCTGCCTTACACTAAAACCTAACATTACAAAAAAAAACTAAACACTAAAATTACTAAAAATAAAAATAACTAAATTACATTAAAAACCCCCACCAAATTATAAAAAATAAGAAAGAATTACACCTAATCTAATAACCCTATCAAAATAAAAAAGCCCCTCCAAAATAAAAAAAACCTAGCCTAAAATAAACTACCAATGGCCCTTAAAAGGGACTTTTGTGGGGCATTGCCCCAAAGATATCAGCTCTTTTACTTGTAAAAAAAATACAAACACCCCCCAACAGTAGAACCCACCACCCCCACAACCAACCCCCCCAAATTAAATAACTATCTAAAAAACCTAAGCTCCCCATTGCCCTGAAAAGGGCATGTGTATGGGCATTGCCCTTAAAAGGGTATTTAGCTCTTTTACATGCCCAGACCCTAAACTAAAAATAAAACCCACCCAAAACCTAACACTAACCCCCAAAATCTACTTATAGTTCTTGAAGTCCCGCTTGAAGGATCCATCCAGCCGGCGAAGTCCTCATCCATGAGGCAATAAATCTTCATCCGGGCGGCCTCTTCCATCTTTATCCAGCCGGCGAAGTCCTCATCCAGACGGCAAGAAGTCTTCATCCAGACGAAATCTTCTATCTTCATCCATCCGGCGTGGAGCGGTTCCATCCTGAAGACATCGGGCGTGGAGCATCCTCTTCATACGGTTGCCACCGTAAACTGGAACTTCAATGCAAGTGACGTCATCCAAGATGGCGTTCCTTGCATTCCTATTGGCTGAAAGATTTCAATCTGCCAATAGGATTAGAGCTGCTAAAATCCTATTGGCTGTTCCAATCAGCCAATAGGATGAGAGCTCAATCCTATTGGCTGATTGAAACAGCCAATAGGATGAGAGCTGCTCAAATCCTATTGGCTGATTGGAACAGCCAATAGGATTTTAGCAGCTCTAAACCTATTGGCTGATTGAAATCTTTCAGCCACTAGGAATGCAAGGGACGCCATCTTGGATGACGTCACTTGCATTGAAGTTACATTTTATAGCTGCAGCTGTATGAAGAGGATGCTCCACACTGGATGTCTTCAGGATGGACCCGCTCCGCGCCGGATGGATGAAGATAGAAGATGTCGTCTGGATGAAGACTTCTTGCCGCATAAATGAGGACTTCGCCAGCTGGATGAAGATAGAATAGGCCGTCCGGATGAAGACTTCTTGCCACATGGATGAGGTCTTCGCTGGCTGGCTGGATCCTTCAAGCGGGACTTCAAGAACTGTAAGTGGATCATCAGGGGTTAGTGTTAGGTTTTTTTTAAAGGGTTTTTTGGGTGGGTTTTATTTTTAGTTTAGGGTCTGGGCATGTAAAAGAGCTAAATGCCCTTTTAAGGGCAATGCCCATACAAATTCCCTTTTCAGGGCAATGGGGAGCTTAGGTCTTTTTAGTTAGTTATTTTATTTGGGGGGTTGGTTGTGGGGGTGGTGGATTTCACTGTTGGGAGGTGTGTTTGTATTTTTCTTTACAGGTAAAAGAGCTGATATCTTTGGGGCAATGTCCCACAAAAGGCCCTTTAAGGGCCATTTTGGTAGTTTATTGTAGGCTAGGTTTTTTTTTTATTTTAAGGGGATCTTTTTTATTTTTATAGAGCTATTAGATTAGGTGTAATTCTTTTTTTATTTTTGATAATTTGTTTCTTATTTTTGTAATTTACTGTTTGTTTTTTGTAATTTAATTTTTTTTTATAATTAGATACTTTTTTTTAATTTTTAGAGTAGTGTTAGGATTTTTTTACTGTGTAGTTTAGTTTAATTTAGTTGGTAGTTAGCTTAATTGTAGTTTAATAATTATCTAAGTTTAATTGTTAGTTTAAAATTAATGTATTTAATTTGACAGGTAAGTTTTAATTTAATTTAAGATAAGGAAATTGAAATTTTAATATAAAGTTAGGGGGTTGTTAGGTTTAGGGGTTAATAGTTTATTTTAGTATATTTCATTGTGGGGGGCTTTCGGTTTAGGGGCTAATAGCTTATTTAAGTATATTTCATTGTGGGGGGCTTGCGATTTAGGGGTTAATAGGTTTATTATAGCGGCGGTGTGGGCGGATGGCAGATTAGGGGTTAATAATATTTAAATAGTGTTTGCGATGCGGTAGGGTGGCAGTTTAGGGGTTAATAGGTTTATTATAGTGGTGACGATGTCGGGGAGCGGCGGAATAGGGGTTAATACATTGTAACAGTGGCGGCGATGTCCGGAGCGGCAGATTAGGGGTTGATACATTTATTATAGTGTTTGCAATGTGGGAGGGCCTCGGTTTAGGGGTAATAGGTAGTTTATGGTTGTTAGTGTACTTTTTAACACTTTAGTTATGAGTTTTATGCTACAGCTTTGTAACGTAAAACTCATAACTACTGACTTTAGATGGTGGTAGGGATCTTGTGGTTATAGACTCTACCGCTCACTTTTTGGCCTCCCAGGCAAACTCGTAATACCAGCGCTATGGGAGTCCCATTGAAAAAGGACTTTTTAAAAAGTGCGGTACTGACGTTGCGTGAAAGGCTAAAAGGTGTGCAGTACTGACGTTGCTAAAAGGTGTGCGGTACAGCTATACCTGCAAGACTTGTAATAGCAGCGTTAGGGAAAAAGCAGCGTTATGGGGCATAACAATGCTTTTTCAATCATAACGCCAAGCTTGTAATCTAGCTGATTGACTTTATTGGAAAATTTTTAACAAAAATCATTAGATTTGCTTAAACTCTGTTGTTATATTAAGAGGACAAAGGAACAGAAGAGCTGTGTGTCTCACTTTTCTGTTGGTATTTCAAATTCATGAACAATCCCAAAAATCAGTTATCTTGTGAATTCCCAGTGAGATTTGACCATGTTAAAGGGGCAGTAATCAATTTATTTTTTCAACCCTGTACTACTTACTGCCCCTTGATGTTCTTTCCAATCAGCCTCAGAGATTTATTTATTGTCTATAATTTTATTTTAACCTGCATAGTAGCCACTGACAGTTTTTAAGCTCTCATGGCTGCCCATTAGGAAATACAGAAACGGTTCCACCAGGTCACTGTACAGCACCTTTACTAATCTACTGGATTGATTATGGCAAGAAGGGTCATGCATGGGTTTATTTTTGACTAGGTGATAAGCCTGCCCAGAGGTGCCCAGAGGGCAGTCTATTTAAAAAATAAAATACAACCTCCAATGCTAACATTTAAAAAAAATAATAATCTAAAATTACAGAAAAAAATAAACAAAGCTATCCAAAATAAAAAATGTAAACCTAAACTTATACCCAGGGCCGTCTTTAATATTGATTGGACCCTGGGCAAAAAATTTCTTGGGCCTAAGCCCCACCCCATGCAATTTCGCTCTCCACCCCAAAATCCCAAAAAACAACTAAATCATTTTTTTTATTATTAGCCCAGCGGTGGATCATCCACTGCTGGGCTAATCATTTAAAAAAAAAAAAAAAATTGCAATATGTGGAACTGGACCTAAGCAGAACTAATAAGTAAATAAATATATAAATTCCTCCACTGTGGATTCATTTAATATTCTTTTGAATGTGATTCTGGTGTGAGGTTACCTGGTTAAAGAGATTTAGGGCAGCCAACAGGAGCAAAGCAAGGTAAAGGAGGAAGCATGGAGGTGCAGACAAATATAAGTTTACTGACTTGAACAGCAGAACTACTATGGAAAGCTGTAAAATCTGAGACAGAGAGAAAATAAAAACTATAAAAAATAAACCTTACATTAATGTGTGAAGTATCAGCATGACGCTATACATCAGCCACACCAGCACATGTAGCTTCTTTGCTAGGAACCAGTTCCCTCTCACCCTGAACTAGACAATGCTGCATGGGGAGGGGCGTGTGTGCACTCACTTATTCTTCCCACTGACACCTTTCTACATTGCACTATTCCCCTAACAAACTTCAGTTAGTTGATCTTAGGGCCACAGCAGAAAGAGGAGGGCTAAGGGGACCAGTAGACATGATGCTGTCTGTCCAAGGCTGCATGGATACAGTGTGAGATGAGTCACACAGCCTCAAGACTGAAGAGAGCAGTGTATGCAGCTGCACAGATGCTCAAATCCTCATGTGCCTGCCGCTCCAGCTTTCTGCTGCATGTGCCTACAGTCAGCCCTACCCGAAACAATCCCCACCACCAGAGCAGTTACCTGGTAACAGTGGTAACCCCAGTAAGACATTTTCTGATGCAGTGGGAAATGGCTGGTTTCCGAGTTAGGGCTTTGCATTCAGGGCTGCACAGTGCACATCTAAAACAGCACATGGCACTAGCTTGGCATGTCACATGACACGGGCACGGTCTGGCACAGTTTTTAAAAAAAATATAAGCAGAGTACTTTTGACTGTGACAGTATTAGGACTGAATGTGTGTGTTCCCCATGTCACATCAGCAGTCTGGTATGAACCATTAAAAAAAAAAAAACATTTTTTTTTTTTTTTTTTTTTTTTTTTTTAAAGGACTCTTGGGCCCCTCAACAGAGACTGGGCCCAGGGCAGCTGCCCCTTTTGCCCTGTGTTAAAGACGGTCCTGCTTATACCTCTATAAAAAAAAACACCCCCTAATCTAATACTAAACTACCAATAGCCCTTATACAACACACTATGAGGGGGCACTCTGTTATAATACTATATATGAATAGATAGCATAGATAAGAAATATATAAAAATATAAATAAATTGTATATACAACCAATATATGATATATAACAAATATCAAACCATATAGTCCAATAGAATCAGGTAATAGAAGTCCCAATATAAGTCCCAATTGTAATATTGAAGTGGGAACTGTGTAGATAATCCAACTATGCTCATGAAATAGAATGGAATGGCTGCTCTCCTCCACACAGACATATCCGGGTGTAGCTATAAAAGAAACAGAAGAGAGAGTGGCGCCTCATGTGTGTATCAGCATATCAATGGTGGATGGAACAAAATTCAAGCCGAATGGGTACTCACATTTGGTCCGAGTACACTTATGTACTGGTAGAAGCAGGCTAGTAACTTGGGGTTTACCAGCTAACCCTTTCTAGGAATAAGGTGGATAATGTAGATGCACATCAACCCACTCAATGTGCGGGTGGATCTCAATTCTTAAGATGTGTGGAACAGTGGCAGTGCCCCTCAAAAGATGCTATCACGATGCTTGTATTAAAACAATTTATTTAAAAACAATTAAAAACAAGTGACAAGCAGTGATTACAGAGGACATATACCAAATGTACTCTGTCTATGCAACGCGTTTCTCAGCCTTAGCATCGGCTGTTTCATCAGGCATAAAGCACCTTACAACTGACAAAATATTTAAAATAAGTTCTAACCAATGGCGAGGTAATGCACACCTCTAATGGGCGTGTCTGTATACAAAAGTGCATAATTGATTGATTGGTAACCAACAGCAACATGTAGCTAAAACATTCAGAAATAAAACAAACAATATAATCATAGAAAATATTATTCATAAAATAAGAAATCAGTTACAGTCAATATACTCCAATGAGTAACCCCAAGTCTTCTCATTCATAACAGGCTATAACATGATATATTTGAAACATAAATTTGGATTGTGTCAAAAAAAATCAAAATTAAATTAAAAAGTATAGCTTATACACAGTATAGCATATGAACATATGGACAAATCATGTTAGGATGCCTCAGTGTTGTGTACATGCATATGCACAGTGTCCATCAAGGGATTCAATCTTATATCTTCTGCACATTTTTCCTTTCATGAGCCAGTATAATAGTATACCACTGTAGCCAGTAATAAAACATGTTTGTATCCTATAATCAATATATTAATTTTATTAACCAAAAGGACGGAATAAGTCCGTACTCACGATTACAATTTGTTATGCACAATGCCATGATCTCTTATTATCAATCCCCAGTCGGTATCCAAATAAACTTGTGTTTACAACTTAGTGTGTTTCTTATTTTTACTCGTTGACGTTTGACTTACAAAGTGGCAATCTTCTCTATGTTGTGATATGTGACCAATAAACTTGTCTGCTATGAGGGACGTGTACTTCATACCCATATTATTGGACCTACGTTAGCTTGTGACTAGTGAGTATTGGTCCTCCCCGTAGTATGACGTGTACCCAATAAAACCTTCTGCTCTAAATTACGTATTAATTCAGCTACGCCCAGAATGGGTGTGGTCTATTCCAGTAGAAGTCTAAATGGAGATTCAACTACAAATATCCTAATCCCTTATGGACAATACTATGGGATGGATCAAGAGCCTACTATTTGCGAGATGTGTAAATACATACTAAATATATGTTCCTATTATTGGAAAATCATATTTTGAGGATTGAAAATGAGTTTCAAATTGTAACATCTGGCCAAATAACCATTATTGTGAAACTAATATGTAACAAAAAGGGGACAAACAAATAATTGTGTATTAAGTACTTGAATGTGTGAACTAAACTTGTAATGTTTTGTAAAACTATGAATGACTAATAGTGAAATAGAATGTGTGTGTTTGAAGCCATCTAAATGAATACATGCAAATTAGAGTGATAAAATCATCTGACTATGCAATAACTAATGTGAATAGAATTAACTAATATCAATTCATTCTAATATATGATGGCAGTGTGTGGATCTCCTCTGGATATATATGCTACAAAATAATATGATAATTATGTGACATTTATAATATGATAAAAATGGTGAGCTCCCAGTGTACTAGATGATAAAATCATCTAACTATATTATAACTAATATGAATAAAATCATCAAACTATACTATAACTAATGTGAATAAGATGAACTAATATCGATTCATTCTAATCTATAATGACAGTGTGTGAATCACCTCTGGAAATATATGCTACAAATTGTATTATATGGAAATATATGTACTCAGACCAAATATGAGTACCCATTCGGCTTGAATTTTGTTCCATTCACCATTGATATGCTGATACACACATGAGGCGCCCCCCTGTCTTCTGTTTCTGTTATCAATAGCCCGTAAAAGGGTTTTTGTAGGGCACTGCCCTAAGTTAAACAGCTTTTTTACTTAAAAAAAAAAAATACCAATTACCCCCTAACAGTAAAACCTCCCACCCAACCAATGCCCCCAAAATAAAAATACCTAACATTTAAAAAAAACTAAGCTATCCATTGCCCCTAATAGGGCATTTGTATGGGCAATCAGCTCTTTTTCAGCCCATTAAATTCCTAATCTTAAAAAAAAAAAACACTAAGCCCCAAATAGGTACTCACCGTTCCTGAAGTCCAAATGAAGATAGAAGATGATGGAGCCGCCTGGAAGAAGACCTTCTCCGCCGAACTTCAGGAACGGGTTTTTTTATTTTTAAGATTAGTGATTTAATGGGCTGGAAAAGCGCTGATTACCCTTTTAAGGGCAGTAAAAGAGTTAAATGTCCTTTAAAGGGCAATGCCCATACAAATTCCCCTTTATTTTGGGGGTTTGGTGGGTGGGGGTTTAACTGTTAGGGGATTTAGTAATTTGTTTAATGTAAAAGAGATGTTAATAGGTTAATTAGTTTATTGCAATGTGGGGGATTGGCGGTTTATGGGCTAATGGGTTAATTAAGTTTATCGCAATGTGGTGGCTTGTCGGTTTAGGAGTTAATAGGTTAATTAGGTTTATTGTGACGTGAGGGGTTGGCGGTTAAGGGGTTAATATTTTAATTATGTTATTTGACGATTAGGGGTTAATTACTTTATAATTTTGCGATGTGGGGGTTTGCGGTTTAGGTGTTTGTTAATACTTTGTGCGGATGGGTAGTTTTCTTTTGTTATACTTCGTGCGGGCGGTTACGTATTTTTTATTCACTTCTTGCATGTGGTTACGTGTTTTTTTCTTTTTTAAGACTTCGGGTTGGCCTACGCTGCATTCAGGTAGATTCTGAAAATGTCAGGGTGGATTCGGTGGATTCCACCCTACAAAAATGACATTTTCCCTATTTTCATTGCATACAGAATAATGCACAGTTACTTTCTTTTGATTTTTCTTTTCTGAGATGCTGCTTTTATTCTGCAGGCAGGCGTTAGCCAATGAAGGAAAACCAGGAGGAAGCAATGAATAGATTAACAGGTTCTATCAGTCTGTCAGAGGAAGTTGTGAAGTTTTCTGACCAATCAGCATTCTCAGGGGGAGGGATTGAAGTCAGAGGGAATTTTCCTTAAAGGGACATTTTTGTTTTCAGTAAAAAAAAGTTAAACAAACAAGTTCTCTGTTTTTTACTGTTATATTACTTGTAACTTGAAAAAGTTCTCCTTACCTTTTGTTTCATTGCTAGACTGGTTTAATTTGCAATTAGTGTCTCTTAAATGGACATTTTGTTTTCAGTACTAACTTAAGATAATAGTTTTATTGTGTTTTTTTTATTAAGTTTATTATTTACCTTTAAGTACATTTTTTAGTTTTACAAAAAAGAGGGGCACAGAAATTAGATGTATAGTGATGTTGCGAACATAAAATTTTCCGTTCGCCAACGGAACCTGTAGCAGCGGCCAGAAAAATTGATGTTTGTTTCCCAGGCATAAAGTGCCCTAAAACATTGCGGCTTGAACCCTAGTTGGTGGCGGATAAGTCACGCAAGTCATACGGCATTCAGAGATAAAATACAGCAGCGTGTGGACCATTTTTAGCCCAAGGCAGCTCATCTCATCAGGCCTTTTTTAGTCGAATATATCGCCCACTGTCAGTCCCTTCGGGATCCATCCCTCATTCATCTTAATAAAGGTGAGGTAATCTAGACTTTTTGGACCTAGGCGACTTCTCTTCTCAGTGACAATACCTCCTGCTGCACTGAAGGTCCATTCTGACAGGACACTTGAAGCGGGGCAGGCCAGAAGTTCTATCGCAAATTTTGATAGATCAGGCCACAGGTCAAGCCTGCACACCCAGTAGTCAAGGGGTTCATCGCTCCTCAGAGTGTCGATATCTGCAGTTAAGACGAGGTAGTCTGCTACCTGTCGGTCGAGTCGTTCTCTGAGGGTGGACCCCAAAGGGCTGTGGCGATGCGTAGGACTTAAAAAGCTCTGCATGT
The DNA here is from genome assembly GCF_027579735.1 of Bombina bombina. Classification (NCBI taxonomy): domain Eukaryota; kingdom Metazoa; phylum Chordata; class Amphibia; order Anura; family Bombinatoridae; genus Bombina; species Bombina bombina. Next base: position 1,206,677,332 of record NC_069502.1, on the reverse strand, counting down.
CCTCCATCAACAACACGTCTGTAAAGCGTCCTGTACTTGCCGGCGTGGTCGTGGGAGGAGGATTACTTTCACCTCTTCCCCTGTTAGATTCCCATTGTGCTTTGACATCACTCTTATATGCTGTGTAAAGCATACTTTTTAATTTATTTTGGAACTGCTGCATCCTTTCCGACTTGCGGTAATTCGGTAAAATTTCAGGCACTTTCTGCTTATACCGGAGGTCTAGTAGCGTGGACACCCAGTACAGGTCGTTCTCCTTCAGCCTTTTTATACGAGTGTCCCTCAACAGGCACGACAGCATGAAAGACCCCATTTGCACAAGGTGGGATGCCGAGCTACTCATGTCCTGTTCCTCGTCCTCAGTGATCTCACTGAAGGTATGTTCTTCCCCCCAGCCACATACAACACCATGGGTACCAGATAGGTGACAACGAGCACCCTGGGATGCCTGTTGTGGTTGGTCTTCCTCCTCCTCCTCAAAGCCACATTCCTTCTCTGACTCCTCTTCCTCACAATCCTCTTCCAGCGTTGCCGCAGGTCCAGCAAGCGATGCTGATAAGGCTGTTTCTGGTGGTGATGGTGACCACAACTCTTCCTCTTCCTCTTCACGCTCATCTACGGCCTGATACAGAGCTCTTCGCAGGGCACGCTCCAGGAAGAAAACAAATGGTATGATGTTGCTGATGGTGCCGTCGGTGCGACTGACTAGGTTTGTCACCTCCTCAAAAGGACGCATGAGCCTACAGGCATTGCGCATGAGCATCCAGTAACGTGGCAAAAAAATTCCCAGCTCTGCAGAGGCTGTCCTAGCACCCCGGTCATACACATAGTCGTTAATGGCTTTTTCCTGTTGGAGCAGGTGGTCGAACATTAGGAGTGTTGAATTCCAACGTGTCGGGCTGTCGCAAATCAAGCGCCTCACTGGCATGTTGTGTCACCGCTGGATATCTGAAAAGTGCGCCATGTCCGTTTAGGAACGCCTGAAATGGTTACACACCTTCCTGGCCTGTTTCAGGACGTCCTGTAAGCCTGGGTTCTTATGCACAAAGCATTGTACGATCAGATTACACACATGTGCCATGGACGGCACATGTGTCAACTTGCCCAAATTCAATGCCGCCAACAAATTTCTTCCGTTGTCACAAACCACTTTGCCGATCTCCAGTTGGTGCGGAGTCAGCCACTGATCCACCTGTGAGTTCAGGGCGGACAGGAGTGCAGGTCCGGTGTGACTCTCTGCTTTTAGGCAAGTGAACCCCAAGATGGCTTGACACTGCCATATCCGGGATGTGGAATAGTACCTGGGGAGCTGGGGGGGGGGTGCCGTTGATGTGGAGCAAGATGCAACAGCAGAAGAGGACTCAGCCGAGGAGGTTATGGAAGAGGATGGAGTAGGAGGAGTAGACGAGGTGGCAGCAGGCCTGCCTGCAAGTCATGGCGGTGTCACCAACTCCTCTGCAGAGCCACGCATTCCATGCTTGGCAGCCGTCAGCAGGTTTACCCAATGCGCAGTGTAGGTGATATACCTGCCCTGACCATGCTTTGCAGACCAGGTATCAGTGGTCAGATGGACCCTTGCCCCAACACTGTGTGCCAGACATGCCATTACTTCCTTTTGCACAATCGAGTACAGGTTGGGGATTGCCTTTTGTGCAAAAAAATTTTCGTCCGGGTACCTTCCACTGCGGTGTCCCAATAGCTACAAATTTTTGGAACGCCTCAGACTCCACCAGCTTGTATGGTAAAAGCTGGCGGCGGGCTAAGAGTTCAGACAAGCCAGCTGTCAGATGCCGGCAAGGGGGTGACTTTGTGACATTGGCTTCTTACGCTCAAACATGTCCTTGACAGACACCTGACTGTGGGCAAATGAGCAGGAACTGCTCAAGGTGAGAGACGGAGTGGCAGATGGTTGAGAGGGGGCAAGGAGGACAGCAGTGGTTGACGTGGCTGAAGATGCTGGACCAGGAGGAGGATGGTGGCTTTGAGTTTGTGTGCTGCTTCTACTCATGTGTTCATCCCATCGGCGTTTGTGATGTGTGATTATGTGCCTTCGCAAAGCAGCTGTACCTAGGTGGGTGTTGGACTTCCCACGACTCAGTTTCTTTTGGCACAGGTTGCAAATGGCATCGCTGTTGTCAGAGGCAGACACACAAAAAAATGCCACACTGCTAAGCTCTGCAATGATGGCATTCTGGTGGTGGCAACAGCATGCATTGATTGGCGTGCTGTCTGGCTGACCCTGGGTGCCGATGCATGCTGTCTGACTGTGCCACTAGCTCCTTGCGATGACCTCCCCCTGCTTCCAACTTGTCTCTCTGTCTCCCCACATGAACTTTCCCCCTCTTCTTCTTCTCTTCTAGCGGGCACCCACGTGACATCCAGGGATGCATCGTCATCATCAACCGCTTCACTTGTATCTGACAAGTCAACAAAGGAAGCAGCAGCGGGTACAACATCATCATCATCACACAGTACGTCCATGTGTGTAATGCTGCCTGACTGAGACATATCCCTGTTATTTACATCCTCTGGCAATAATGATTGCACATCACTCATTTCTTCCAACTGATGTGTAAATAACTCCTCTGACAGATCAAGTGAAGCGGCTGTGGTGCTAGTGTTGGTGGTGGCGGCAGGTGGGCGAGTGGTAACTTGAGAGGTGCCCGAAGCTAAGCTGGAGGAGGATGGTGCGTCAAGGTTCCGAGTGGAAGCTGTAGAAGATTGGGTGTCCTGTGTTAGCCAGTCAACTATGTGCTCAGAACTTTTCGAGTTCAGGGTACGTGGCCTCTGAACACTGGGCATTATTCTAGGGCCAAAGGGAATCACAGCACCACAACCACGACGGCCCCTGCGGGGTGGCCTGCCTCTGCCTGTCATTTTTTTTTCGATTAGTGGTACTATGCGTGCAAGCTACTGTGACAACAGATATGAGTGGCACTGTGCACTGAGAGAAGTTGGCAGAGTAGACGCTGTAGGCCTGACACACGCTTGCAGACAACTAACTGCTATTCAATTTATTACAGTCAAAAAAATTTTTTTTTTAAATGTACACTACTGTTACACCAGATATGAGTTGCACTGGTGTGACACTGTGCCCTGGCAGGCCCTGAAACGCACACATGTGAAGGAAACTGACTGCTATTATTTCACAGTCAAATTTCTATGTTTTTTTTTTTAATGTACACTACTGTTACACCAGATATGAGTTGCACTGGTGTGACACTGTGCCCTGGCAGGCCCTGAAACGCACACGCGTGAAGGAAACTGACTGCTATTATTTCACAGTCAAAATTCTAGTTGTTTTTATTTTAACCCCTTAATGACCGAGGACGTACGCCATACATCCTCAGAAAAAATACAGTTACGCCTGAGGCCGTATGGTGTACGTCCTCGGTTTGGAAAGCAGCTGGAAGCGATCCCTGATCGCTTCCAGCTGCTTTCCGGTTATTGCAGGATGCCTCGATATTGAGGCATCTTGCAATAACAAATTTTTCCCCTCCGGTGCAGAGAGAGCCACTCTGTGGCCCTCTCTGCACCGGGCATCGATGGCCGCATTCGTTGGTGGGTGGGAGCTGAAGTGGGAGGCGGGTGGGCGGCCATCTATGCGGTCCTTGTCAGAGAGGGGGGCGGGATTGCCGGGGGCGCGCACGCATGCATGGGAGGAGGCGGGCGGGCGTGTGCACGGGGAGGGAGCGGGTGGGAACTGCTACACTACAGAAAAAAATGTTTTTATAAGTGGGAGAAATGGGTGCAAAATATTTAGTACTTGGAAATCTAAGTGATCTGGGAGCGGGTGGTGGAATGGTCTTGGTGGAGGGGGAAGCTACACTACAGAAAAATGAAATAAAAATAAAAAAAAAAACATTTTATTTGCAAACTGGGTACTGGCAGACAGCTGCCAGTACCCAATATGGCCCCCAATATGGCAGAGGGGGAGGGTTAGGAAGCTGTTTTGGGGGGGATCAGGGAGGTTGGGGGCTAAGGCGGGGATCCTATACAACAGCATATGTAAAAATGCTAATATATATATATATATATATATATATATATATATATATATATATATATATATATATATATATATATATATATATATATATATATATAAAAAAGATACCTTTTATTTTAGTACTGGCAGACTTTCTGCCAGTACTTAAGATGGCGGGGACAATTGTGGGGTGGGGGAGGGAAGAGAGCTCTTTGGGAGGGATCAGGGGGTCTGATGTGTCAGATGGGAGGCTGATCTCTACACTAAAGCTAAAATTAACCCTGCAAGCTCCCTACAAGCTACCTAATTAAACCCTTCACTGCTGGGTATAATTCATGTGTTGTGCGCAGTTGCATTTAGTGGCCTTCTAACTACCAAAAAGCAACACCAAAGCCATATATGTCTACTATTTCTGAACAAAGGGGATCCCAGAGAAGGATTTACAACAATTTGTGCCATAATTGCACAAGCTGTTTGTAAATAATTTCAGTGAGAAACCTAAAGTTTGTGAAAAAGTTGACTATTTTTTTTAATTTGATAGCATTTGGCGGTGAAATGGTGGCATGAAATATACCAAAATGGGCCTAGATCAATACTTGGGGTTGTCTACTACACTACACTAAAGCTAAAATTAACCCTACAAGCTCCCTACAAGCTCCCTAATTAACCCCTGCACTGCTGAGCATAATACACGTGTGGTGCTCAGCGGCATTTAGCGGCCTTCTAATTACCAAAAAGCAATGCCAAAGCCATATATGTCTGCTATTTCTGAAAAAGGGGATCCCAGAGAAGCATTTACAACCATTTGTGCTATAATTGCACAAAATGTTTGTAAATGATTTCAGTGAGAAACCTAAAATTTGGAAAAATGTAAAGGTTTTTTTTTATTTGATCGCATTTGGCGGTGAAATGGTGGCATGAAATATACCAAGATGGGCCTAGATCAATACTTTGAGTTGTCTACTACACTACACTAAAGATAAAATTACCCCAAAAAAGCTCCCTACATGCTCCCTAATTAACCCCATCACTGCATTTAGCGGCCTTCTAATTATCAAAAAGCAACGTCAAAGCTATATATGTCTGCTATTTCTGAACAAAGGGGATCCCAGAGAAAAATGTACAACCATTTATACCATAATTGCACAAGCTATTTGTAAATAATTTCAGTGAGAAACCTAAAGTTTGTGAAATAATTTGTGAAAAAGTGAACAATTCTTTTTATTTGATCGCATTTGGTGGTGAAATGGTGGCATGAAATATACCAAAATGGGCCTAGATCAATACTTTGGGATGTCTTCTAAAAACAAAATATATACATGTCAATGGATATTCAGGTATTCCTGACAGATATCAGGGTTCCAAAGTAACTAGCGCTAATTTTGAAAAGAAAAAATGGTTTGGAAATAGCAAAGTGCTACTTGTACTTATTGCCCTATAACTTGCAAAAAAAGCAAAGAACATGTAAACATTGGGTATTTCTAAACTCAGGACAAAATTTAGAAACTATTTAGCATGGGTGTTTTTTGGTAGTATTAGATGTGTAACAGATGTCCGGGGTCAAAGTTAGAAAAAGTGTGTTTTTTTCCATTTCCTCCTCATATTTTATATATTTGTTTATATTAAAGTATAGGATATGATGAAAATAATGGTATCTTTAGAAAGTCCATTTAATGGCGAGAAAAACGGTATATAATATGTGTGGGTACAGTAAACGAGTAAGAGGAAAATTACAGCTAAACACAAACACAGCAGAAATGTAAAAATAGCCCTGGTCCCAAACGGACAGAAAATGGAAAACTGCTGTGGTCATTAAGGGGTTAATGTACACTACTGTTACACCAGATATGAGATGCACTGGGGTGACACTGGGCCCTGGCAGGCAGCCACTGAAACGCACACGTGTGAAGGAAACTGACTGCTATTATTTCACAGTCAAAAAAGTTTTTTTTTTTTAAATGTACACTACTGTTACACCAGATATGAGTGATGGCACTGGGCAAGTGGGCACAGTATACGCTGTGAGCCTGACACACACGCTGGCAGGCAGGCAACTGCAATTAGATTACACAGGAAAAAAAAAAAGCAGACTGATGTTCTAGCCCTAAAAAGGGCTTTTTGTGGTGCTGTCCTTACAGCAGAGATCAGATGAGTCCTTCAGGACTGTAGTGGACACTGAATACACTAGCCTAGCTATCGATTTCCCTACTAAATCAGCAGCAGCTACACTGTCCCTCCTCTCACTAAGAATACAGCTTCTGAATGAATCTAAAATGGATGCTGTCCAGGAGGTGGGAGGGTCTGGGAGGGAGGGTCTGCTGCTGATTGGCTGGAATGTGTCTGCTGACTGTGAGGTAGGGGGTCAAAGTTTACTCAATGATGATGAATAGGGGGCAGACCGAACATCGCTTATGTTCGCCTGCCGCGGCAAACGCGAACAAGCTATGTTTGCCGGGAACTATTCGCCGGCGAGCTATTCGCAACATCACTATGTATAAATAAAAGAATATGTTTAAAAATGACATAGAGTGACAAAACTAAAGGTAATATAGCTGAATGCAGCTTAAAAATGGCAAACATCTGCACTGTAGCTCAAAACGATAATTTTAGTTAAAACGAAAATTTCCAACAAAATTAGTTTGAAACTTATTTGACTTTGAGCAAAAATGAACTAAAACAAAATTTTTATTTTTAATAAAACTAATATTTTGGAAGAAAAGAACAGTTTCCCCTTGCACATCTTTACTTTTATATTATTTTTATAATTCATCATTCTTTGATTCTATTCTCAAGTGAAAAACAAAACCAACGAACAAGAGATATTATACAATAGTTTTGTTTCTTGCTATACAATTAAATTGCTTTGTAAAGAGGCCATTGGTACCTTTACTAATGGGCCTTTTGTAACAAACTGGTTGCCACTACTTATAATATGGTCACATTTATACCAAGGACCTTGTAGAACAGATTTTAATGAATCGCTCACAATTTCCTACTGTCATACAGTGATACGACATATAATGTAATAGGGATGTGCGGGGAAAACATTTTGTTTTGGACAAATATTTTGTAACAAATATTCGAGGAAAATTGAATTGCGGTAAACATTTATTTTCGTTTTCGTTAAAACGAATGTATACGTTTCTAAGGTTCAGCTGAAAAGTTCACCTGTAGTTAGATTCTTACCCTAACATGATTTGAAGAGAGTGCTTATACGATCCTTTTCTTGCCAGAGCCCTGGCCGCGCTAACAGAAGGCTTAGCGGTTAGATAGCAAAGTTAGTGCATGTAAAGGTAAATATAAAGCCTTAAAAAATAAATTTCAAGAAAACTAATAGCTACTGATGAATTTTCATTCAGATATTTATTTTCATTTACAAAAACGTATATCCGATTTTCCGTACAAATCTACATTAGTCTGAAAACGAATGCACTTGTCTATAATGTAATTTACTGAAGAAATGGGGAAAATGGGACAAGTCAGGATCATACACAGGGATCAGTATAGAACAGTAATAAAGCAGTCCAAAGTCTAAATCATCACAATAAGAGACAAGCCAGGATTATATATAGGCATCAGTATAGAGCAGTAATACAGCAGTCTAAATCATCACAATCAGAGACAAGCCAGGATCATACACAGTGATCAGTCTAAAACAGTAACACAGCAGTCAAAAGTCTAAATCATCACAATCAGAGACGAGTCAGGATCATACACAGGGATCAGTCTAAAACAGTAACACAGCAGTCAAAAGTCTAAATCATCACAATCAGAGACGAGTCAGGATCATACACAGGGATCAGTCTAAAACAGTAACACAGCAGTCAAAAGTCTAAATCATCACAATCAGAGACAAGCCAGGATCATACACAGGGATTAGTCTAAAACAGTAACACAGCAGTCAAAAGTCTAAATCATCACAATCAGAGACGAGTCAGGATCATACACAGGGATCAGTCTAAAACAGTAACACAGCAGTCAAAAGTCTAAATCATCACAATCAGAGACAAGCCAGGATCATACACAAGGATCAGTCTAAAACAGTAACACAGCAGTCAAAAGTCTAAATCATCACAATCAGAGACGAGTCAGGATCATACACAGGGATCAGTCTAAAAGAGTAACACAGCAGTCCAAAATCTAAATCATCACAATCAGAGACAAGTCAGGATCATATATAGGGATTATTCTAGAGCAGTAATACAGCAGTCAAAAGTCTAAATCATCACAATAAGGGACAAGCCAGGATAATACATAGGGATCAGTTTAAAGCAGTATTACAACAGTCCAAAGTCTAATTCATCACAATCAAAGTCAAGCCAGGATCATACACAGTGATACTCTCTAGAGCAGTAATACAGCAGTCCAAAGTAGAAATCATAACTGTTACGGTTACCCTTAGTCTCGCTGAGAGATGGACCGCTTAGTAGCCTGGATCCCTATTGCTAAAGAGGGGAGAAGCTGCTTTCCATAGTATTCTATATGAGTCTCGCAAATATAGAATAATCTCCCTTAGCTGCAGTACAGCTAGGATACCCTTCTGCCCACAAAAACGAGTCAACGCTGCGATTGAGGGTCAAACAAGAACTCAGGACTGGGATGCCCAGCCTGCTTTTTATTAAGGTTACATGCACACAGGGCACTCCCAGGGGGAGAGGGGGGGAAGCACAAAATCCCCCATCACACATTTAGATAGAGAGCACTGTCCTTTGACAGGCCACAATAGGATTACAGTACTTAAGATAACAAGTTTACAAGTTCATCTTATCAATTAGCAGTCTGGCTCCAGAGGTGATTAGACAATAGTTTCTAAAAGCTGAAAAAAAAGAGTTAACTCTTTATGAAATGAAACTTGTTACGGTTTTCTTGGAGCCCTTCTTAGGCGCTGGCTTGCTGGTTCAGGCATTGCTGCTGGGAAATAAGCTCTTCACAACAAAATAACTAATGCTTCTGTAACAATAACAAACAGAGACAAGCCAGGATCATACACAGGGATCAGTCTAGAGCAGTAATATAGAAGTCCAAAGTCTAAATCATCACAATGTGAAACATGCCAGGATCATACATATGGATCAGTCTAGAGCAGTAGTACAGCAGTCAGAAGTCTATATTATCACAATCTGAAACAAGACAGGATCATACATAGGGATCAGTCTAGAACAGTAGTACAGCAGTCATAAGTCCAAATCATCACAATCAGAGACAAGCCAGGATCATACATATGGATCAGTCTAGAGCAATATTACAGCAGTCAGAAGTCTAAATCATCACAATCAGAGACAAGCCAGTATCATACATAGGGATACATTTAGATCAGTAATACAGCAGTCAGAAGTCTAAATCATCACAATCAGAGACAAGCCAGGATCATACATAGGAATCAGTCTAGAACAGTAGTAGAGCAGTCAGAAGTATAAATCATCACAATCAGAGACAAGCCAGGATCATACACAGGGATAAATCTGGTATCAGACATTTATAGTAAATAAATGTATCTGTGGTGTTACTTAGCAACTACAAATACCTACTAAAGCCAGCATTCTACCTACACACTCTGCCTAGGGAAGGTAATTGTAGCATCTCTGATTTATCATTTCTTAAATGACTATTTGGCCTCTGAGAAGAGTTTTCCTGCAAATAGTTAATCTGAAAACAGAATAAGATACTTGATCATAATCATTACTTTCTTACGGCCAGATTACGAGTTTTGCGTTTTGAGCTGTGCGGTGCTAACGAGCAGTTTTCTCTCACCGCTCACTTACCCGCAGCGTTGGTATTACAGGTGTTTACAAACCCGGCGTCAAAAGGCAAGAAGTGAGCATTGAGCAAAATTGTGCTCCATACCGCACTTCAATACCAGAGGTGCTTAAGTCAGTGGTGAGCTGGTCGTACTTGCTCGTGCACAATTTCCCCATAGACATCAATGGGAAAAGCCGGCTGAGAAAAAGTCTAACACCTGCAAAAAAGTAGCGTGAAACTCAGTAACGCAGTCCCATTGATTCCTATGGGGAAATAAATTTATGTTTACACCTAACACACTAAAATAAACCCCGAGCCTAAACACCCCTAATCTTACACTTATTAACCCCTAATCTGCCACCCCCGACATCGCCGCCACCTACCTACATTTATTAACCCCTAATCTATCGTCCTTAACATCGCCGCCACCTACCTACATTTATTAACCCCTAATTTGCCGCCCCTAACGTCGCCGCCACTATACTAAATGTATTAACCGCTAAACCTAAATCTAAGCCTAACCCTAACACCCCCTAACTTAAATATATTTACAATTAATCTAAATAAAAATTAATATTATTACCTAAATAATTCCTATTTAAAACTAAATACTTACCTATAAAATAAACCCTAAGCTAGCTACATTATAAATATATAGTTACATTGTATCTAGCTTAGGGTTTATTTTTATTTTACCTACAAGTTTGTATTTATTTTAAATAGGTAGAATAGTTACTAAATAGTTATTAACTATTTACAAACTACCTAGCTAAAATAAATACAAAATTACCTGTAAAATAAAACCTAACCTAAGTTACACTAACACCTAACACTACACTACAATTAAATAAATGACCTAAATTAAATACAATTAAATAAATTAAATAGAATTAGCTAAAGTACAAAAAAACCCGCTAAATTACAGAAAATAATAAACAAATTACAAGATATTTAAACTAATTACACCTAACCTAATAGCCCTATCAAAATAAAACAAAAAACCCTAGCCTAAACTAAACTACCAATAGCCCTTAAAAGGGCCTTTTGCGGGGCATTTCCCCAAAGAAATCAGCTCTTTTACCTGTAAAAATAAAATACAAACACCCCCAACAGTAAAACCCACCACTCACACAAACAACCCCCCCAAATAAAAACCTAACTAAAAAAAAACTAAGCTCACCATTGCCCTGAAAAGGGCATTTGGATGGGCATTGCCCTTAAAAGGGCAGTTAGCTCTTTTGCAGCCCAAAGCCCTAACCTAAAAATAAAACCCACCCAATACATCCTTAAAAAACCTAACGCTATCCCCCTGAAGATTGACTTACTGTTCTGAAGACCGGACATCCATCCTCAAGGAAGCGGCAGAAGTCTTCATCCAACAGGGCCGAAGTCCTCAACGAAGCCGGGAGAAGTCTTCATCCAAGCCTGGCGAAGTGGTCCTCCAGACGGGCAGAAGTCTTCATCCAGATGGCATCTTCTATCTTCATCCATCCGACGCGGAGCGGCTCCATCTTCAAGACATCCGACGCGGAGCATCCTCTTCATCCGGAGTCTTCTTACTGAATGACGGTTCCTTTAAGTGACGTCATCCAAGATGGCGTCCCTTAGATTCCAATTGGCTTATAGAATTCTAATCAGCCAATAGGATTGAGCTCGCATTCTATTGACTGTTCCAATAGGGATATTAGATTAGGTGTAATTAGTTTAAATATCTTGTAATTTGTTTATTATTTTCTGTAATTTAGGCCTAGATTTAGAGTTGGGCGGTAGCCGTCAAAACCAGCGTTAGAGGCTCCTAACGCTGGTTTTTACCGCCCTCTGGTATTTGGAGTCAGTCATTAAAGGGTCTAACGCTCACTTTTCAGCCGCGACTTTTCCATACCGCAGATCCCCTTATGTCAATTGCGTATCCTATCTTTTCAATGGGATCTTTCTAACTCCGGTATTTAGAGTCGTGGCTGAAGTGAGCGTTAGAAATCTAATGACAAAACTCCAGCCGCAGAAAAAAGTCAGTAGTTAAGAGCTTTCTGTGCTAACGCCGGTTTATAAAGCTCTTAACTACTGTGCTCTAAAGTACACTAACACCCATAAACTACCTATGTACCCCTAAACCGAGGTCCCCCCACATCGCCGCCACTCGATTACATTTTTTTAACCCCTAATCTGCCGACCGCCACCTACGTTATACTTATGTACCCCTAATCTGCTGCCCCTAACACCGCCGACCCCTATATTATATTTATTAACCCCTAACCTGCCCCCCACAATGTCGCCGCCAGCTACCTACAATAATTAACCCCTAATCTGCCGAGCGGATCTCACCGCTACTATAATAAAGTTATTAACCCCTAATCCGCCTCACATCCGCCTCAATAACCCTATAATAAATAGTATTAACCCCTAATTTGCCCTCCCTAACATCGCCGACACCTAACTTCAATTATTAACCCCTAATCTGCTGACTGAATCTCGCCGCTACTGTAATAAATGGATTAACCCCTAAAGCTAAGTCTAACCCTAACCCTAACACCCCCCCTAAGTTAAATATAATTTAAATCTAACGAAATAAATTAACTCTTATTAAATAAATTATTCCTATTTAAAGCTAAATACTTACCTGTAAAATAAACCCTAATATAGCTACAATATAAATTATAATTATATTGTAGCTATTTTAGGATTTATATTTATTTTACAGGTAACTTTGTATTTATTTTAACCAGGTACAATAGCTATTAAATAGTTAAGAACTATTTAATAGCTAAAATAGTTAAAATAATTACAAAATTACCTGTAAAATAAATCCTAACCTAAGCTACACTATCAATAAATTAATTAAATAAAATACCTACAATTACCTACAATTAAACCTAACACTACACTATCAATAAATGAATTAAATACAATATCTACAAATAAATACAATGAAATAAACTAACTAAAGTACAAAAAATAAAAAAGAACTAAGTTACAAAAAATAAAAAAATATTTACAAACATCAGAAAAATATTACAACAATTTTAAACTAATTACACCTACTCTAAGCCCCCTAATAAAATAACAAAGACCCCCAAAATAAAAAAATGCCCTACCCTATTCTAAATTACAAAAGTTCAAAGCTCTTTTACCTTACCAGCCTTAAGGGGCTTAGTGTTAGGTTTATTTAAGGGGGGTTTGGGTTAGATTAGGGGTATGTGGGTGGTGGGTTGTAATGTTGGGGGGGGTATTGTATGTGTTTTTTTTACAGGCAAAAGAGCTGAATTCTTTGGGGCATGCCCCGCAATGGGCCCTGTTCAGGGCTGGTAAGGTAAAAGAGCTTTGAACTTTTGTAATTTAGAATAGGGTAGGGCATTTTTTTATTTTGGGGGGCTTTGTAATTTCATTAGAGGGCTTAGAGTAGGTGTAATTAGTTTAATTGTAACTTAGGTTAGGATTTATTTTACAGGTAATTTTGTAATTATTTTAACTATTTTAGCTATTAAATAGTTCTTAACTATTTAATAGCTATTGTACCTGGTTAAAATAAATACAAAGTTACCTGTAAAATAAATATAAATCCTAAAATAGCTATAATATAATTATAATTTATATTGTAGCTATATTAGGATTTATTTTACAGGTAAGTATTTAGCTTTAAATAGGAATAATTTATTTAATAAGAGTTAATTTATTTCGTTAGATTTATATTTAACTTAGGGGGGTGTTAGTGTTAGGGTTAGACTTAGCTTTAGGGGTTAATACATTTATTAGAATAGCGGTGAGCTCCAGTCGGCAGATTAAGGGTTAATGTTTGAAGTTTGGTGTCGGCGATGTTAGGGAGGGCAGATTAGGGGTTAATACTATTTATTATAGGGTTATTGAGGCGGGAGTGAGGCGGATTAGGGGTTAATAACTTTATTATAATAGCGGTGCGGTACGCTCGGCAGATTAGGGGTTAATAAGTGTAGGCAGGTGGAGGCGACGTTGTGGGGGGCAGATTAGGGGTTAATAAATATAATATAGGGGTCGGCGGTGTTAGGGGCAGCAGATTAGGGGTACATAGGGATAATGTAAGTAGCGGCGGTTTACGGAACGGCAGATTAGGGGTTAAAAAAATATGCAGGTGTCAGCGATAGCGGGGGCGGCAGAATAGGGGTTAATAAGTGTAAGGTTAGGGGTGTTTAGACTTGGGGTACATGTTAGAGTGTTAGGTGCAGACGTAGGAAGTGTTTCCCCATAGAAAACAATGGGGCTGCGTTAGGAGCTGAACGCGGCTTTTTTGCAGGTGTTAGGTTTTTTTGCAGCTCAAACTGCCCCATTGTTTTCTATGGGGGAATTGTGCACGAGCACGTTTTTGAAGCTGGCCGCATCCGTAAGCACCGCTGGTATCGATAGTTGAAGTTGCGGTAAATATGCTATACGCTCCTTTTTTGGAGCCTAACGCAGCCATTCTGTGAACTCTAAATACCAGCGGTATTTAAAAGGTGCGGCCAGAAAAAAGCCAGCGTAGCTAACGCACCCCTTTGGCCGCAGAACTCTAAATCTAGGCGTATGTGTTTTGTTTTGTTTTTTGTGTACTTTAGCTAATTGTATTTAAATTATTTAATTGTATTTAATTTAGGTCATTTATTTAATTGTAGTGTAGTGTTAGGTGTTAGTGTAACTTATGTTAGGTTTTATTTTACAGGTCAATTTGTATTTATTTTAGCTAGGTAGTTATTAAATAGCTAATAACTATTTAATAACTATTCTACCTAGTTAAAATAAATACAAACTTGCCTGTAAAATAAAAATAAACCCTAAGATAGATACAATGTAACTATTAGTTATATTGTAGCTAGCTTAGGGTTTATTTTATAGGTAAGTATTTAGTTTTAAATAGAAATAATTTAGTTAATGAGAGTAATTTTATTTAGATTTATTTAAATTTGTTAGGGGGTGTTAGGGTTAGATTTAGGTTTAGGGGTTAATAAATGTAATATAGCGGTGGCGACATTGGGGACGGCAGATTAGGGGTTAATAAATATAATTTAGATGTCGGCGATGTTAGGGGCAGCAGATTCGGGGTTAATAAATATAATGTAGGTGGCGGCGATGTCCGGAGCGGCAGATTATGGGTTAATAAGTATAATTTAGGTGGCGGCTATGTTAGGGGCGGCAAATTAGGGGTTAATAATATTTAACTAGTGTTTGCAAGGCGGGAGTGCGACGGTTTAGGGGTTAATATGTTTATTATAGTTGCAGCGATGTCTGGAGTGGCAGATTAGGGGTTAAAAATTTTATTGTAGTTTTGCAACGCGGGAGAGCCTCGGTTTAGGGGTTAATAGGTAGTTTATGGGTGTTAGTGTACTTTTTAGCACTTTAGTTATGAGTTTTATGCTACAGCGTTGTACCATAAAGCTCTTAACTACTGACTTTAAAATGCGTTAGGGATCTTGTTGGTATAGGGTGTACCGCTCACTTTCTGGCCTCCCAGGACAGACTCGTAATACCAGCGCTATGGAAGTCCCATAGAAAAAAGTGTTTACGAAGTTTTTCGTAAGCCCTTTTGCGGTAAGGCCAAAAAGTGTGCGGTGCCCCTAAACCTGCAAGACTCGTAATAGCAGCGGTAGTGAAAAAGCAGCTTTAGGACCTGTTAATGCTGCTTTTTCAGCCTAACGCAAAACTTGTAATCTAGCTGTTAGTGTTTACAGAATGCTTCTTTAATACAATAGTTTCCTAAGTGAATTCTAATAATGACCTATTGGATGACTACAGGTTGTCATCAATGATCCAGGAAAACAACACTAATCAGTAGACATAACCAGCTCATAGAATAAACGTTGTATCCCCTATTAGACATGTACAAAATAAATAAAAGTTCTATCTTTGTTGCATGATTCCTACGATCTTAAACAAATGTCCCTTTAACAAAATTTTACTTAATTGAAAAAATGCAAGAATAAATTTAGTTGATACATTTGTATCTTTAAAATAGTTACCCTAACGGCAGGAAACTTTTTTTGCGGGCAGAAAAGCTTTAAAAAGTTTAAATTTACACAATTAGTTTGGAAAGGTTTTGAAAGTTAAATCTTAGCAATGCCCTCATACGTTGATTGATCCCAGTGTCAACCAATAGGTATGTACACTTCACTTTGGTTCTTATGCTGCTGTTGGCTTGTAGCACTTGCACTAGCTACTACTTTTACTTTATTTAAGTTTAATCTTCTTTTGTGGAAAATGATTTGTCTAAAAAATGTTTTTTTTTTTTGTTTTTATAAATGTCTATCCTCCATACACTGTAAATATAATAGTGACTCACCAGGTTATTGGAGGATATCACAAACAAATACTATAGATAGATTAAACTGAACCAAAAGACTGTAATAATGAGTCACACAGTGATAACAAAAATGCCATCAATACTGAACCAAAAGAATCTTAATAATGACTCATGGCCCCTATTCCATTAGAAGCTAAATTTCCATATTGTTCCTGAGTGAAAACCCACTAGTTAAAGAGGTGGTGCGTCCTTGCAACATTTTCTCACTGTTTCCACAAAGAAATACATCTATGAAAGAGTATTTAGCTAAAAATAAATCCAAATGAAATAAATGTTTTTATAAAGTGACATTAATATAAAACAATGTGTAACATGCTTGCAGAACCGCAGGGATTAAACATTAAAAATATTTTGTGCATTGAAACAGGTGGTTTGAGTTATTTAAATAGATATTTAATCTAACAGGAAGTCGTGTTGTGTTGTTTTTCTAGGTATAGATTACTTAGTGGCAGTTATAGGCAACACGGACAGCTCTAAGGGTGGCAATAAAATGCTACTCAGGTATAAAACAAAGGCCATGTTTATATTATTGGTGCAAGAGTAACCAGTTCATCTGCTGTAAAGTGTTTGGTGTAAAGTGTTTGGTGCAAAGTGTTTCCGGCTATATTTTTGCAGAAAGGTTTACAAACGTTTTGACGAAAAAGTTTGAAGATGTTAAATGTAACACTATCTTTATTTTCACTTTATGTTCAGCAACACTTAGCTTGTGTTGCTTAGAAACTATAACCCAACAATATAAAATAATTGTTTTGAGTGCATAACCTTCATCTGTGATCGACTAAGCTGCAAAAGATTCAAAAATATATTTAAAAATATTTAATAAACTATTTAATTGACATTGATGTCAGACTTGTGGGGAGCAAGACAGCATCCACTGCCGCAACTTAAAGGGCAATGAGACCCAATGTTTTTCTTTAAAGGTTAAGATAGAGGGGTCGATTTACTATGCCCCGGATGGGGCCAACTAGCCCTGTTTCTGCGCATATGCTGTTGGCATTCATCGATGTCTATTGGACATGATCCACTGAGCGGATCATGTCGGACAGACCGATGATAAATCAGCCCCATTGCATACAATTACTAAGAACTTTACCGTTTAATTATTTTATCAAATGTATTTTGTTCTCTTGATATCAATTCTAGTGCTGCTCCGGGGCCTACCTAGGAATGCTTTTCAACAAATGATACAAAGAGGACAAAGAAAATTTGACAATAGAAGTAAATTGGAAAGTTGTTTAAAATGATGTGTTCTATCTGGATCATAAAATAAAATAAAATAAAAGAGGTTAAGTAGCAGTGGACTTAAGTTTTTTACTTGCAACTTCAGGCTCTCATGAGCAAACTTACTAAATGGACTCTGTAGCTGTATCAGTAGCTTCATAAACAGAGCCATTAATATTTTTGTGATTTTATTGAATACATGTGTCTTGCAGGTTGAATACTGTATCACATGTGGTAATTAGTTATAAAGGGAATTATGTCCCTTATTGACTAGTAGAGTAGCAGAACAGTCCATAAATGCCAGCATACCACAAGACACGATTTGTTAATAACTTTAATTATGAAGACAAAAAGGGACAGCGCAACTCGACTCAAGGAAGTATTTATTGCAATCCAAATGGACACACACATAAAAACACACTTACAAGAAGTAAGGCAATAAAAAGCCCTCCGGATAATATCATAACAGTTCCAAGTAAAACTCCGGACACTCCTGGTTCAAGAGTAGCGTCTTACAGCAGGCTATTACTTCCGGCGTTTGTTTAAACCTCCCGGGCAATCAGCACCTGCAAGCTGAACACGCGAAAGGAACTCCGCCTGACGTCACTCTCTTTCACCTACGGATGCCCAACAGGATCAAAAAGACTCAACACGTTTCGCCGGTTTACACACACCGGCTTTTTCAAGAGTGAATGATCCCAGCAAGAAAACAGAATTTATGCTTACCTGATAAATTACTTTCTCCAACGGTGTGTCCGGTCCACGGCGTCATCCTTACTTGTGGGATATTCTCTTCCCCAACAGGAAATGGCAAAGAGTCCCAGCAAAGCTGGTCACATGATCCCTCCTAGGCTCCGCCCACCCCAGTCATTCGACCGACGGACAGGAGGAAATATATATAGGAGAAATCATATGATACCGTGGTGACTGTAGTTAGAGAAAATAATTCATCAGACCTGATTAAAAAAACCAGGGCGGGCCGTGGGCCCGACACACCGTTGGAGAAAGTAATTTATCAGGTAAGCATAAATTCTGTTTTCTCCAACATAGGTGTGTCCGGTCCACGGCGTCATCCTTACTTGTGGGAACCAATACCAAAGCTTTAGGACACGGATGAAGGGAGGGAGCAAATCAGGTCACCTAAACGGAAGGCACCACAGCTTGCAAAACCTTTCTCAGAAAAATAGCCTCCAAAGAAGCAAAAGTATCAAATTTGTAAAATTTGGCAAAAGTGTGCAGTGAAGACCAAGTCGCTGCCTTACATATCTGGTCAACAGAAGCCTCGTTCTTGAAGGCCCATGTGGAAGCCACAGCCCTAGTGGAGTGAGCTGTGATTTTTTCAGGAGGCTGCCGTCCGGCAGTCTCATAAGCCAATCGGATAATGCTTTTAAGCCAAAAGGAAAGAGAGGTAGAAGTCGCTTTTTGACCTCTCCTCTTACCAGAATAAACAACAAACAAGGAAGATGTTTGTCTGAAATCTTTAGTAGCCTCTAAATAGAATTTTAGAGCACGGACTACGTCCAAATTGTGTAACAAACGTTCCTTCTTTGAAACTGGATTCGGACACAAAGAAGGTACAACTATCTCCTGGTTAATATTTTTGTTGGAAACAACTTTCGGAAGAAAACCAGGCTTAGTACGCAAAACCACCTTATCTGCAAGAAACACCAGATAGGGCGGAGAACACTGCAGAGCAGATAACTCTGAAACTCTTCTAGCAGAAGAAATTGCAACCAAAAACAAAACTTTCCAAGATAATAACTTAATATCTACGGAATGTAAGGGTTCAAACGGAACCCCTTGAAGAACTGAAAGAACTAGATTTAGACTCCAGGGAGGAGTCAAAGGTCTGTAAACAGGCTTGATTCTAACCAGAGCCTGAACAAAAGCTTGAACATCTGGCACAGCTGCCAGCTTTTTGTGAAGTAAAACAGATAAAGCAGAGATCTGTCCCTTCAGAGAACTTGCAGATAATCCTTTCTCCAAACCTTCTTGTAGAAAGGATAGAATCTTAGGAATTTTTATCTTGTTCCATGGGAATCCTTTAGATTCACACCAACAGATATATTTTTTCCATATTTTATGGTAAATTTTTCTAGTTACAGGCTTTCTAGCCTGAATCAGAGTATCTATTACAGAATCTGAAAACCCACGCTTTGATAAAATCAAGCGTTCAATCTCCAAGCCGTCAGTTGGAGGGAAACCAGATTCGGATGTTCGAATGGACCTTGAACAAGAAGGTCCTGTCTCAAAGGTAGCTTCCATGGTGGAGCCGATGACATATTCACCAGGTGTGCATACCAAGTCCTGCGTGGCCACGCAGGAGCTATCAAGATCACCGAAGCCCTCTCCTGATTTATCCTGGCTACCAGCCTGGGAATGAGAGGAAACGGTGGGAATACATAAGCTAGGTTGAAGGTCCAAGGTGCTACTAGTGCATCTACTAGAGTCGCCTTGGGATCCCTGGATCTGGACCCGTAGCAAGGAACCTTGAAGTTCTGACAAGACGCCATCAGATCCATGTCTGGAATGCCCCATAATTGAGTTATTTGGGCAAAGATTTCCGGATGGAGTTCCCACTCCCCCGGATGGAAAGTCTGACGACTCAGAAAATCCGCTTCCCAATTTTCCACTCCTGGGATGTGGATCGCAGACAAGTGGCAGGAGTGATCCTCCGCCCATTGAATTATTTTGGACACTTCTTCCATCGCCAGGGAACTCCTTGTTCCCCCCTGATGATTGATATATGCAACAGTCGTCATGTTGTCTGATTGAAACCTTATGAATTTGGCCTTTGCTAGATGAGGCCAAGCTTTGAGAGCATTGAATATCGCTCTCAGTTCCAGAATGTTTATCGGGAGAAGAGATTCTTCCCGAGACCATAGACCCTGAGCTTTCAGGGGTTCCCAGACCGCGCCCCAGCCCACCAGACTGGCGTCGGTCATGACAATGACCCACTCTGGTCTGCGGAAGCTCATTCCCTGTGACAGATTGTCCAGGGTCAGCCACCAACGGAGTGAATCTCTGGTCTTTTGATCTACATGAATCGTCGGAGACAAGTCTGTATAATCCCCATTCCACTGTCTGAGCATGCACAGTTGTAATGGTCTTAGATGAATTCGTGCAAAAGGAACTATGTCCATTGCTGCAACCATCAATCCTATTACTTCCATGCACTGCGCTATGGAAGGACGAAGAACAGAATGAAGTACTTGACAAGAGCTTAGAATTTTTGATTTTCTGACCTCTGTCAGAAAAATCCTCATTTCTAAGGAATCTATTATTGTTCCCAAGAAGGGAACTCTTGTTGACGGGGACAGAGAACTTTTTTCTATGTTCACCTTCCATCCGTGAGATCTGAGAAAGGCTAGGACGATGTCCGTGTGAGCCTTTGCTTTTGACAGAGACGACGCTTGAATTAGGATGTCGTCCAAGTAAGGTACTACTGCAATGCCCCTTGGTCTTAGAACCGCTAGAAGGGACCCTAGTATCTTTGTGAAAATCCTTGGAGCAGTGGCTAATCCGAATGGAAGTGCCACAAACTGGTAATGCTTGTCCAGAAAAGCGAACCTTAGGAACTGATGATGTTCCTTGTGGATAGGAATATGTAGGTACGCATCCTTTAAATCCACGGTAGTCATAAATTGATTTTCCTGGATGGTAGGTAGGATCGAATAGTTTCCATTTTGAACGATGGAACCCTGAGAAATTTGTTTAGGATCTTGAGATCCAAAATTGGTCTGAATGTTCCCTCTTTTTTGGGAACTATGAACAGGTTGGAATAAAAACCCATCCCTTGTTCTCTTATTGGAACAGGATGAATCACTCCCATCTTTAACAGGTCTTCTACACAATGTAAGAATGCCTGTCTTTTTATTTGGTTTGAAGATAATTGAGACCTGTGGAACCTTCCCCTTGGGGGTAGTTCCTTGAATTCCAGGAGATAACCTTGAGAAACTATTTCTAGCGCCCAAGGATCCTGAACATCTCTTGCCCAAGCCTGAGCAAAGAGAGAAAGTCTGCCCCCCACCAGATCCGGTCCCGGATCGGGGGCCAACCCTTCATGCTGTTTTGGTAGCAGTGGTAGGCTTCTTGGCCTGCTTACCCTTGTTCCAGCCTTGCATTGGTCTCCAGGCTGGTTTGGGTTGTGAAGTATTACCCTCTTGCTTAGAGGAAGTAGAATTAGAGGCTGGTCCGTTTCTGCGAAAGGGACGAAAATTAGGCTTACCTTTAGCCTTAAACGACCTATCCTGTGGGAGGGCGTGGCCCTTTCCCCCAGTGATGTCTGAAATAATCTCTTTCAAATCAGGTCCAAATAAAGTTTTACCCTTGAAAGGGATGTTAAGCAATTTTGTCTTGGAAGACACATCCGCTGACCAAGACTTTAGCCAAAGCGCTCTGCGCGCCACGATAGCAAACCCTGAATTTTTCGCCGCTAATCTAGCTAATTGCAAAGCGGCATCCAAAATAAAAGAGTTAGCCAATTTAAGTGCTTGAACTCTGTCCATAACCTCCTCATACGAAGATTCTTTATTGAGCGATTTTTCTAGTTCCTCGAACCAGAAACACGCTGCCGTAGTGACAGGAACAATGCATGAAATTGGTTGTAGAAGGTAACCTTGCTGAACAAAAATCTTTTTAAGTAAACCCTCTAATTTTTTATCCATAGGATCTTTGAAAGCACAACTATCTTCGATAGGAATAGTAGTGCGTTTGTTTAGAGTAGAAACCGCCCCCTCGACCTTGGGGACTGTCTGCCATAAGTCCTTTCTGGGGTCGACTATAGGAAATAATTTCTTAAAAATAGGGGGGGGGACAAAGGGTATGCCGGGCCTTTCCCACTCTTTATTTACTATGTCCGCCACCCGCTTGGGTATAGGAAAAGCATCGGGGGGCACCGGAACCTCTAGGAACTTGTCCATCTTACATAATTTCTCTGGAATGACCAAATTGTCACAATCATCCAGAGTAGATAATACCTCCTTAAGCAGTGCGCGGAGATGTTCTAATTTAAATTTAAATGTCACAACATCAGGTTCAGCTTGTTGAGAAATTTTTCCTGAATCTGAAATTTCTCCCTCAGACAAAACCTCCCTCCTGGCCCCTTCAGATTGGTGTGAGGGTATGTCAGAACAGTTATTATCAGCGTCCTCTTGCTCTTCAGTGTTTAAAACAGAGCAATCGCGCTTTCTCTGATAAGTAGGCATTTTGGATAAAATGTTTGCTATAGAGTTATCCATTACAGCCGTTAATTGTTGCATGGTAATAAGAATTGGCGCACTAGATGTACTAGGGGCCTCTTGTGTGGGCAAAACTGGTGTAGACACAGAAGGGGATGATGTAGTATCATGTTTACTCCCCTCATTTGAGGAATCATCTTGGGCAATATCATTATCTGAGGCATTACTGTCCTTACTTTGTTTGGACACTATGGCACAATTATCACATAAATTTAAATGTGGAGATTCCTTGGCTTTCATACATATAGAACATAGCTTTTCTGATGGTACAGACATGTTAAACAGGCTTAAACTTGTCAACAAAGCACAAAAAACGTTTTAAATAAAACCGTTACTGTCACTTTAAATTTCAAACTGAAAACACTTTATTACTGAATATGTGAAAAAGTATGAAGGAATTGTTCAAAATTCACCAAAATTTCACCACAGTGTCTTAAAGCATTAAAAGTATTGCACACCAAATTTCAGAGCTTTAACCCTTAAATTAACGGAACCGGAGCCGTTTTTACATTTAACCCCTATACAGTCCCAGCTATATGCTTTGCTGAGACCCAACCAAGCCCAGAGGGGAATACGATACCAAATGACGCCTTCAATATGCTTTTTCAGTGATTCTTAGCTCCTCACACATGCATCTGCATGCCTTGCTCTCCAAAAACAACTGCGCATTAGTGGCGCGAAAATGAGGCTCTGTCTATAACTAGAGAAGGCCCCCATCTGAAAAAGGTGTCCAACACAGTGCCTGCCGTTTTTCTAAACAATCCCCAAGATTAATAGTTAGAATCTGCAAAATATGCTTAGCAAAGCAATCGTTTTAGCCCAGAAAAATGTCTACCAGTTTTATATGCCCTTATGAAGCCCTTTATTCTTTTATTTAACTAAGAAAATGGCTTACCGGTCCCCATAAGGGGAATGACAGCCTTCCAGCATTACAAAGTCTTGTTAGAAATATGGCCAGTCATACCTTAGGCAGAAAAGTCTGCAACTGTTTCCCCCAACTGAAGTTACTTCATCTCAACAGTCCTGTGTGGAAACAGCAATCGATTTTAGTAACGTCTGCTAAAATCATCTTCCTCTTGCAAACAGAAATCTTCATCTTTTTTCTGTTTCAGAGTAAATAGTACATACCAGCACTATTTTAAAATAACAAACACTTGATTGAAGAATAAAAACTACATTTAAACACCAAAAAACTCTTAACCATCTCCGTGGAGATGTTGCCTGTGCAACGGCAAAGAGAATGACTGGGGTGGGCGGAGCCTAGGAGGGATCATGTGACCAGCTTTGCTGGGACTCTTTGCCATTTCCTGTTGGGGAAGAGAATATCCCACAAGTAAGGATGACGCCGTGGACCGGACACACCTATGTTGGAGAAAAGAGTCCCTTTTAAAGGTCCATATTAATCAGGCAATTAGCACCACTTGGAGAATCCTAAAAATCTAATAACATTTACGGAACCTTCTTTCCTCGCAACAAACCTATCAATAAACTCATTATAAAATAACACACAAAAAATTGATCCTGTAAATGCAAATAGTTATATAATTTACATTAAAATAAAAATATTCATACAATCAAATATACATACTTTATAAATAATACTTATAAAAATGTAATATATAAAAATTAATATATGTTTAAAAGCATACTTCATAGCAAAAGGATAATATGGACATACACTAGGTAGCAACTCAAGTGAAAATTCAGGTAGAATATTCAATTCAATACTAAAAGAAATATTACTATATGGCTGAGAGGATGTCATTGTATATAAACCACCCGATCCTGGATAATGAATTAGTTCATGAAGTGAAAACACAAGATCTATAAACATAAGATTAACAACATTAAAATATAAAAAAAAAAAAAAAATACAAAATTTAAACGTCAAATATCAGCTTTAATATATATATATATATATATATATATATAGAGATACATATAGACAACGTGATATGATACAGCTGAATTGATATACCACGAAGATAGAAATCTTAAAGGAACAGTCTAAACATTAGTCTTTCATCAGGCCTCCCCATCAGTCCAGGTTTTCTTGATTACGTTCGATGAGAGCAGCTACGTCTGTCTATCCGAGAGAGAGGAATCTACGGGTTGGTGTGCAGCAGCATCTCGTCTGGGAGTCCTGTTCCGGTGTTCTTTTACGGAAAGTTTGTTTATCTACTCCAAGGGGTATGTTGATTATTACCTAGCGCTGTTCATTTTTCTGCATCTTTTTAATAACTTTAATGTAGATGGAGCACAATTTATCATTTTTCATCTCACGTGCATAATGTTATCTATTTTTAGCAGCTGTTTTAATGGCTATTGACATGCAAAAAATGGCTAACGCCAGCTGTGTAGACACATCCACAGCCAGGAAAATACATTTATATATTTCAGTTGCAGCAAAGAAAGTAATTTACTTTAAATTCATTTTAGAGGACAAAGTACTTGTAGTCCTGTGGCAAATTGTGCCCTTAGCTTCCTCCCAGAGAAGTACAATAACCAGAAATAAAAAGCCAGCAATGCCACTCATTTGTGAATCTCACTGCTTCTGTCGCAAGTTGCAAAAATACCTAAGTTCTAAGAGGCGCCACCCAGTATGAAGATGCCGAGCTTCACCAACTAGCACCAGTAAAGGAAGGAAACAAGAGCTGCAGGCAAAGAAAGAAAAGCAATAGCATGTGGTTGTGCCCAGCAGTTTAATGTCCCTTTAAGTATACTGTAGTTTACTTGATCCTTAAACATAAAGGTTACTATGGGAAGCAATAAACACCAAACCCTTATAAAACAGGGAGCAGCTGTCTCTTTTAAACATAGTCCTGTAGGGCTCTATTTATTATTGGTTGGGCAGAAAAAGTTTGCAGTAGTGGATCATGTATGCTGGTCCTCGCTGCGAGCGTACAACACATGCTGTCCACATTTAACATTGCACAATGCTTGTGCAAAGCTGCCCCCTACTCCCTGGCGGACAATCGATGGCTAGCAGGGGCTGTCAATGATCTGAATTGGATCAGATTGGGATGATTTCAATCCACCACCTTTTAGCTGGCGGAAACATTATTCAGCAGCGGTCTTAAGACCACTGCCATTTAACAATTATTTGAGGTGAACCTGAAATGTTGAGGCCCGGAAGTAGCCATCATCGCTTGGAAAATAGAGCTCATAGTCTGATACAAATCTGCACATTAGTTACAGTGATATATAAAGTAACTCAAATACTCAGTCATGCTGCATTCTTGTCATACAAAATATGTGGCCAAAAGTATATGGACACCTGACCATTACACTTATATGAGCTTGGTTGGAGATCCTATTCCAAAACCATGACTTTGCACAAGATTTTGGAGTGTGTCTGTTGGAATTTGTGCCCATTCAGCCAAAAGATAATTTGTGAGATCAATCACTAATGTTAAGAAAGACTTGTTCAAAATCAGCATTCTAAATCATCCCAAAAGGGTTAAACAGAGTTCCTCCTCACCAAACTCATAAAACTATGTCTTTATAAACCTCACTTTGTGCAAAGGGGTCAGTCATGCTAGAACAGGAAAGGGACTTCCCCAAATTGTTGCCGCAAAGCTGGAAGCATACAATTGTCTAAATGTTATTGTATCATGTAGCATTAAGATGACGCTTCACTGGAACTAAGAGGCCTACCCCAAACCCTGAAAAACAGCCCAGACTTTTATCTCTCCTCCACTAAACTTTACAGAAGGCACTATGCTTTCCAGTAGGTAGTGTTCTCCTAGCATCTGGAACACTCAGATTTTTCCATCACACTACCAGGTAGTAAAGTGTAATTCATCACTCCAGGAACATTTCCACTGTTCCAGAATCCAATGGCAGCATGATTTAAACCACTCCAGCCAATAAGTGGCATTGTGCATGTGGATATGAGACTTAAGTACAGCTGTTTGGCCATTGCTAACCATTTAATAATGCTGCTTCCAGAGGAAGCTTGGAACTCTTTGAGTGATTCAACAGATAAAAGGTGATTTTTATGTGCTATAGCCTTCAACACTCAGTAAGCACGCTCTGTGAGTTTGTGTGGTCTACCATTTTGTGACTGGGCTATTTTTATTTCTAGATACTCCCACTTCACAATTATAGCACATACAGTCAACCAGAGCATATCTAGTAGGACAGCAATTACATGAACTGGCATAAGGCATGAGCCTTTGTACTGACAATGTTTGTTTATGGAGACAACAATTGCTTCCAACTCATTTGTCTAATTGAAATCTAGCAGTTCCGAGATCTTCTGTCTCACATATAAAGCTGACGGTGTAAAAAGCAGTTGGTGCTTTCTGTTATTTTGATCAGGAGAAGATTGGTTATCATGAGGAAACGCTGGAATACTTCTGTAACATTATATTATTCTTTAAAACTAGAATATTTTGAAAATTGTTAGAATGTATATTTCTTGAGACTGTGGAGCCATTTTATTGTAGCAATATCGATAATGAAGATCCCTGTAATCATTCAGCTTTATCTCTAGCCTTATACAACTTGACAAATATTAAATAAGAAAAAAAAAAGATGCAAAAAAACAAACAAATACAAAACATTTTTTTCTTCAAATCCCTTTAACCTCTTAAGGATATATGACGGAATTTTTCCGTCATAAAACAATTGCGCAAACTGAAAGCTGTGTCCTTAAAGGGTTAAAAACATTTATTCATTTGGGCATACCAAACTCCAAGGGTATGTACAGTGAGTAAGATATCTTTACTGATAGCTCAGCATGCTAATGCACTGTAGCTGAGCTCTGTAGCAACCCGAGGGTTGCAGGTTCAATCCCCAGCGAGGTCCACTCAGCCATTCATCCTTCCGAGGTCGATAAAATGAGCAGCGCCTTGAGACCATTATGGGTGATTAGCTGTGCTTTACAAGTACAAGTCTATCATGTTACAGCTGTTATAATATTACAATATCACCTTTAACGTGCATACAATTATTATTCTTATGTTTTGCATATAAGGCACATCTGCATATAAGACCCAGTTTAAGCAAAGGGTTGAAAAATTCATGCAAATACTTTCTGCTATTCTCTTTATCGCTTTCCCATGTGCTTTACAACCCAAAACTAATATTTTTGCTCTCTCCTAAGCAATCTTTCACCACGTTCTCTCTCTCTCCTCTCCACACTCTCTCCCACATTTCCTAGCTTGCATTTTAAACTAGGGTGGAGCCAGGGTGGCTGGTGGTTGGTGTCTGGGTGCCTGCTGGAAAGAATTAATTAAACCTTAGGTGGTCAGGTTTGTCGATGGTGATTGGAACAGTTACTGAGCGAGGTCTGGCATGTCAAGGGCATGGTCTAATTGGTCTAGAGCAGTGATGGCTAACCTTGGCATTCCAGATGTTTTGAAACTACATTTCCCATGAGGCTTAGGCACTCTGCAGTCTAGTTGAGCATCATGGGTCTAGGGGTTTGGTTTGGCGCTGCAGGGGCTTGGCTGGGCTGTCTCTAGCTTCACAAGCATTACTTGGGATGGGAGGATGTCAGAAAGATTTCAAATTGTGACAGTTTTACAAAATGTGGTTTGGAGTTCTGCTCCCATCTCGTCTTTCTACTGTCAACTTATACCCATTTCTGCAATTACTGCAAGGGGTCAGCAGAGGTCACTCCTTATACTTTCTCTGTATCAGAGACAGGGAAAGTGTCAACCCCTTCATTTTTGATACATTTATCACCCTGCGCATATGTAGAACTTTGCATTGTTTACCTTTAAACGTCACTGTGTTTTTCTTTCTCTGTGAGTTACCTATATAAAGGACACATAGCTTTTGTTTTCATCAGACCAACACTTTAAGAGAATAACTTTAGCTTGCAGAAATCAAATAAAAGTATTAGTGGGATTTCATGCTGGTCTGAGTTCATAATTTAAAGGACCACTAAACACAATGGAATATCATAATCAATAACTGCATAATAAAAAGACAATGCAAAATCACTCACGGCTAGATTTAGAGTTTTGTCGGTAAGGACCCGCGTATCTAACGCTGGCTTTTTTTCTGGTCGCACCTTTAAAATAACTCTGGTATTGAGAGTCCACATAAAGGCTGCGTTAGGCTCCAGAAAAGGAGCGTAGAGCATATTTAACGCAACATCAACTCTCGATACCAGAGTTGCTTACGGACGCGGCCAGCCTCAAAAACGTGCTTGTGCACGATTCCCCCATAGGAAACAATGGGGCTGTTTGAGCTGAAAAAAAAACACCTGCAAAAAAGCCGCGTTCAGCTCCTAACGCAGCCCCATTGCTTGCTATGGGGAAACACTTCCTACGTCTGCACCTAACACTCTAACATGTACCCCGAGTCTTAACACCCCTAACCTTACACTTATTAACCCCTAATCTGCCACCCCCGCTATCGCTGACCCCTGCATATTATTATTAACCCCTAATCTGCCGCTCCGTAAACCGCCGCTACTTACATTATCAATGTGTACCCCTAATCTGCTGTCCCTAACACCGCCGACCCCTATATTATATTTATTAACCCCTAATCTGCCCCCCACAACGTCGCCTCCACCTGCCTACACTTATTAACCCCTAATCTGCCGAGCGGACCGCACCGCTATTATAATAAAGTTATTAACCCCTAATCCGCCTCACTAACCCTATAATAAATAGTATTAACCCCTAATCTGCCCTCCCTAACATCGCCGACACCTAACTTCAAACATTAACCCCTAATCTGCCGACTGGAGCTCACCGCTATTCTAATAAATGTATTAACCCCTAAAGCTAAGTCTAACCCTAACACTAACACCCCCCTAAGTTAAATATAATTTAAATATAACGAAATATTCTTATTAAATAAATTATTCCTATTTAAAGCTAAATACTTACCTGTAAAATAAATCCTAATATAGCTACAATATAAATTATAATAATATTATATCTATTTTAGGATTTATATTTATTTTACAGGTAACTTTGTATTTATTTTAACCAGGTACAATAGCTATTAAATAGTTAAAATAATTACAAAATTACCTGTAAAATAAATCCTAACCTAAGTTACAATTAAACCTAACACTACACTATCAATAAATTAATTAAATAAAATACCTACAATTACCTACAATTAAACCTAACATTACACTATCAATACATTAATTAAATACAATATCTACAAATAAATACAATGAAATAAACTAACTAAAGTACAAAAAATAAAAAAGAACTAAGTTACAAAAAATAAAAAAATATTTACAAACATCAGAAAAATATTACAACAATTTTAAACTAATTTTAAACTAAAAACCCTTTTTTGACTGACTCCAAATACCGGCGGTAGCCTAAAACCAGCGTTAGGAGCCTCTAACGCTGGTTTTCACGGCTACCGCCAAACTCCAAATCTAGGCCTTAGTTTGAATTTCAAGTGAGTTGTAAATTTTCTTTTTTGACAAATGTCGAAGTTAGTTACATTTTCTTTTTGAATGCATCATATGACAGCCATCAGCAAATCAAAACATGCATATACTTATATCCTGTAAATCTTACACATGCTCAGTAGCATCTGCTGCCTCACAAAGTGTATATAAAAAGACTGTGCACCTTTAGATTATGGAAGCAAATTAGATAGTTGTTTAAAATTGTGTGCTCTATCTGAATTACATACAAATATATACACACTAGCACACACACACACATATATACAAACATATATACAATAGCACACACATACATACAAACATATACACACTAGCACATACATATATAGGAACATATACACATTAGCACACATATACATATACACATATACAAACACATACACACTAGCACACATACATACACACATATACACACTAGCACACACATACATACAAACATATACACACTAGCACATACATATATAGAAACATATACACATTAGCACACATATACATATACACATATACAAACACATACACACTAGCACACATACATACACACATATACACACTAGCACACACATACATACAAACATATACACACTAGCACACACATACATACAAACATATACACATTAGCACACATATACATATACACATATACAAACACATACACACTAGCACACATACACACACACATATACACACTAGCACATACATACATACAAACATATACACACTAGCACACACACACACACACATATATACAAACATATTTACAATAGCACACACATACATACAAACATATACACACTAGCACACACATACATACAAACATATACACACTAGCACACACATATACACACTAGCACACACATACATGCAAACATATACACACTAGCACACACATACACACAAACATATACACACTAGCACACACATACATACAAACGTATACACACTAGCACACACATACATACATACATACAAACATATACACACTAGCACACACATACATACAAACATATACACACTAGCACACACATACATACACACATATACACACTAGCACATGCATACATAGAAACATATACACATTAGCACACATATACATATACACATATACAAACACATACACACTAGCACACACACACACACACATATACACACTAGCACATACGTACATACAAACATATACACTCTAGCACACACATACATACAAACATATACACACTAGCACACGCATACATACAATCATATACACACTAGCACACACATACATACACACATATACACACTAGCACACACATACATACAAACATATACACACTAGCACACACATACATACAAACATATACACACTAGCACACACATACATACACACATATACACACTAGCACATACAGTACATACATATAAACATATACACATTAGCACACACATATATATATATATACACATATACAAACACATACACACTAGCACACACACACATATACACACTAGCACATTCATACATAGAAACATATACACACTAGCACACATATACATATACAAACACATACATACTAGCACACACACACATATATACAAACATATACACACTAGCACACACATACATACAAACATATACACACTAGCACACATATACATATACACATATACAAACACATACACACTAGCACACACACACACACACACACATATACAAACATATACACACTAGCACATACATACACACAAACATGTATACAAACATATACACACAAGCACACACATACATACACACATATACAAACATATACACACTAGCACAAGGATAAACCACACATATGCAAACATATACACACTAGCACACACATACATACACACATATACAAACATATACACATTAGCACACACATACACACACATATATACAAACATATACACACTAGCACACACATACACACACATATACAGACATATACACACTAGCACACATATACACACACATATACAAACATATACACACTAGCACACAAATACATACACACAGAAACAAACATATACACACTAGCACACGAATAAACACACACATATACAAATTAGCACACACATACATACACACATATACAAACATATACACACTAGCACACACATACATACACACATATACAAACATATACACACTAGCACATACATACACAGACAAATACAAACCTATACACACTAGCACACACATACACACAAATACAAACATATACACACTAGCACACACATACACACACAAATACAAACATATACACACTAGCACACATACACACATATATAAACATATACACACTAGAATGCACATACATACACACATATACAAACATATACACACTAGCATACACATACATACACACATATACAAACATATACACACTAGCACACACATACACACACATATACACACTAGCACACACATACATACAAACATATACACACTATTACACACATACGTACACACATATACAAACATATACACACTAGCACACATACTGTATACATACACACATATACAAACATATACACACTAGCACACACATACATACACACATATACAAACATATGCACACTAGCACACATATACATACACACATAAACAAACATATACACACTAGCACACATATACATACACACATATACAAACATATACACACTATCACACATATACACACACATATACAAACATATACACACTATCACACACATACATACAAACATATACACACTATCACACACATACATACACACATATACAAACATATACACACTAGCACACATACTGTATACATACACACATATACAAACATATACACACTAGCACACACATACATACACACATATACAAACATATGCACACTAGAACACATATACATACACACATATACAAACATATACACACTATCACACATATACACACACATATACAAACATATACACACTAGCACACACATACATACAAACATATACACACTATCACACACATACATACACAGATATAGAAACATATACACACTAGCACACATACTGTATACATACACACATATACAAACATATACACACTAACACAAGTGCACACACAGACAAATACATATCTGTATAAACAAATGTACGCATGCTCACAAGTGCACACACATACACACTGTTTAACAGTAATCGAAACAAGTTTGTAGTCTGCTCTGAATTAAAGAGACAGTACACTGTAAAATTGTTTTTCCATTCATGTATTTTAAATGACTTGTTATGCCAACTGCAGAGTATAAAATATTTGAGAAATTCCATTTTCATGCTTATTTGTGTATATAAAGTAGCTGATGTTGTTCTTTGAAACCACAGCCTATTACAATGGGTTGAACTTAAAGGTGATATCAGATCTCATTATGTTCTAAGTTTGTGTAAACAGACTTGCTTCCTTATCTTTTATTTGGCTGGAACACCAAAGCTCAAAACATAGAGAGAACAATGGAAAATTATCATTTTATTACTTAACTATCCTGCATCCCACTGAGAGTGTAATCTCTTCTGCTGGCTGTGTATACTTAGGCTATTCAATAGTCTATACTCCAGTATTAATTTGTTCAGTGTAGGTGGCGATACCACAGGCTAAATCAGCTATTTCAAATGCTGAAATAGGAGTAAAGGAGCTACTTGTAACCAATTTAATACAATCTAGCAGGTTAAAATTATCATTGGGAATAATTTAAAGGGGAGAAAGTTTTTGGGTGAACTGTCCCTTTAAATGTAAAAAGGCAAATTCCTTATTTATGCAAAAATTTATTGGGAACGAGTGTATAATTATAAAATAATGAACACACAATTCCCAGCACCACTGCTACAGGGCATGCACCTTTTGTCTGCAAAAACCATCAAAGCAAACACTTGATCATGTCCTTCCCCTGATCCCATTTGTCTGTTGCATCTCTGCACTACACAGTGTCTGTCTGTCTGACAATAAAACAGAGATTGATGGAACAGTACCTTAGCTTCATGAGTCATGTCAGAGAGAAAATTCTGCTTCTAACAAGCCCAGATCATGTAACATTATTGTTTTCTTGTTTAGTTCTCGCTCACTGCATTTCTTAGATTTTCTTATTCAATGGGCAGATTTATTCCTAAATTACCCATATATAGAGGCGCATTAGTGGCACAGGGAAAGCTGTATGTTGTGTCGTTTAAAGAACACTTGAAAATGTGCTGGTGATGTCTTTGTAAATAACATTTTATCTTCACATGAATTCTAAGTTACAGAAAAAGCAGTTCCCTGGCTTTTAATCAAACAAGCAGATTTAAAGAAACACAAATGCATCTGTATACCTCTGTAAAAGCTTATCTATATAATTATGTTTATACTCAGTGGCTCTGGTTAAAGCAATATTAGCTTTAAGCTGCATGACATGACTAAGACACAAGTGGGAACAGTGTGTTGCTAATTGGGTAAACTGGAGGAGTAGTATGATTTTTTTTTTCTATAACAGATCTTTTCATATTTCCTGGCTGCTATGTAGGAGCAGGAGGTTGTGGTCTAAATCTTTGTGACCAGTGGGAGGGGTTAAGATGAATTGTAGACAGGGTGGGGAAGTGGGAGGGGTCATCGTAGGCTTTGGCTATTTCTGGACAGGCTGTAGGCAGGGTCAGGGCATATCAGTGCACTCCCCTACACAAGTGACAGTCCACAACTAGTGACAGTCCTGAATAATAAGGGACAGCTTGGAACGCTGATATAAAATCAAGTAACATAATGAACTCTATAAAAGAAAAAGGGTTGCAAAATAACTGGTTCACGGTTCAGACCCAAACATTATACAAAAAAACGGCTTTCTAGCTGCTTGACATGTCTTCCATTCTGACTAAGTCGGTTACTTTTAACTGCTTTTCATTCAGAATTTATTCAAGCTTCCATTCAGTTTCCCATGTCTCTGTTGCATCAGCTGAGTTACTGTGTTGTAAAATTCTGCTGATTTCTTGGTTTTCTGCTCACAAAAAATATAGGGCCCTGTGTACTAAAATGCCTTTACAGCCAACGGCAGTGGACATTATTCATCGGCTACCCGTATGTACCATTAAACAAAGTCTTATTTTGGTTTGCTAGAGAGCAGGGCCTGTCAATCACCCCTAATAAACATATTTGGGGTGTTTTATATCTCCGCCATATTTAGAGTTGCTCACAAAGAAATATAGGGGCCTATTTATGAAATGTCTATCCAACATGATCCGATCAGCGGATCATGTCCGACAGACATCGCTGAATGAGGAGAGCATATTGCATTGCATCAGCAGCTCTTGTGAACTGCTGGTGCAATGCCGCCCCCTGTAGATTTGCGGACAATCGGCCGCTAGCAGGGGGTGTCAATCAAGTATTCGATCGGATTGGTTTCCGGCAATCTCTTTCCGCCTCCTCAGAGCAGGCGGACAGGTTATGGAGCAGCGGTCTTAACTGATGTTTCTGGCGAGTCTGAAGGCTCGCCAGAAACACGGCCCTTTAAGCTCCATACAGAGCTTGATAAATGGGCCCCATAGGGTCTATGTAGTAAAATGCCTTTCACAGCGAATGGGCAGTAGATACTGTTCACCTGCTGCCCGCATGCACCATTGAACAAGGACTTCCTTTATTTGGGATAGAGCAGGGCCTGTCAATCACCCCTAATGAACTTGTTTGGGATGTTTTATGTCCGCCATCTTTAGAGTAGCTCACAAAGAAATATATGTCCTTGTATACTAAAATGCATTTAAGGCAAACGGGCAGCAGATGCTATTCATCCGCTGCCCATAGCAAAAGGACTTTCTTTGTTTGCGAGAGAGCAGGGCCTGTCAATCACCCTGAACCAACGCATTTTTTTTATCTCTGCCCCCTTTAGAGATGGGGAGAAGTTAAGAAGCATTGTTGTCGCATCCACTGCTTAGTACATTAAAGTGAAGGTCAGGTCCGGGTGACTCATTCACACCTTTCTGCTGTTGATTTGAAATGATGTGGACTTTCTTTCATCATTTTGCCTACATTTGAATCATACCGTAGTTTTTTTACCTTTTATTTATTACCCGTTACACTCTATTCGTCAGCCCGCCATCTTAGTTAACTTGATTGACAGAAATCTAAGATGTAATTCTCCAATCTCTATTTCCCCCCCCCCCGGGGGTTCATCCCCTTTCTCAAAATGTCACTATTAAGTGATGCGCATGCGTAACTTCATTGACAGCGTCATGTCTCTGAGGCTCGTTCATGAGACACGCATGCGTATTCCCCTTCCTGTTTCTAAACTGGATACAGCGGTTCGAGTAGTTCAAAAATGCTAATGATGCACATGATTGCATAGTACTCAATGAATGTATGTATTCATTCATTGAATACTATGTTTCACTTACAGGACCACAAAATATAACGCATGCGAAATTCGGTGCACATACGCATGACTATCTTGTGCACACGCTTTAGACAAACATAGAAAGCATGTGGCACCGCTCGCTACGTCACTACTGCAAAATAAGGAAGTGGTGGAGGGGAGGAGTCGCAATGCAAACGGGAAGTTTTTTTATATTCAATTTTTTATATAAAGAAATATGTAAAGACAAAAATTAAGTTAGCGACTAGAAAACTTATAAGTTATTGAATAAATTTCAGTAGTGCAGTGGCCGGAAATTGATCTTTACTTTAAGCCCATAAAGTTGATGTTGTCATTGCCCCCCTTTTAATCCAAAAGGTTTTAGGTAATTTCTTGCTTTCTTTTCCATCAGAAGCGCCGATATGTGAATATATTTAGACATTCAAATTACACATACGATTTAGCAATAACAGCAATTTTTCTCACATTTATTATTTGAAAAACTATAAGAAACAGAGTTCACTCAGGTTTTTCATGGAATTTTTTGGGGGACGTTTCTGCACACCCTTATTATTCAAATAGAGCTGACAATTTTAATCAACTTTGCAATTTACTTCTATTGTAAAATTTGCTTTAAGTTCTTACTATCCTTTGTTGGTGGAGCAGTAATGCACCACTGAGAGCTAGCTGAGACATCAGGCAAGCCAATGACAAGAGGTGTATATGTATAGCCAAAAATCAGCAGCTAGCTCCCAGCAGTACTTTGCTGCCCCTGAACCTACCTAGATATGCTTTTCAACAAAGGATAGCAAGACAACCAAACAAATTAAATAATAGATGTAATTAAGAAAGTTGTTTAAAAACTGAACGCTCTGAATCATAAAATAAACATTTTGGTTTTCATATCCCTTTAAGTGTTGTGCTCAAGCTGGTAAAATGTAACGCTCTTGGAGATCCCAAGTAAAGTGTTAATGCCACTTATAATCTTAGTCATTGTCAGTGTTTTTTTCTACTAAATACAACTCTGTTGTTTATACCCATAAAGCCCTTAATTGTTACTTCCTAAAACACCATGATTTTATATTCTGGATAATAAATCTCCTGATTTTATTTGTTTAGCAATTACATCACAGGTTAATAAAAATGATTAAAAAAAATAGCACACAAAAGATATGAGGGCTTAAAGATATGAGATCTCAGGAGTTAGGGAATTTTTTTGCAAAGGGCTTTACCATAGAGATACATACATACATACACATGTCTAAAGATCTATATGTTTGTGTGTGTGTATATATATATGTATTCATATGTATTTATGTAATTATATGTGTATACATGTATTTACAGCCATATATACACACATAAATATGTATGTACACACAAACACTAACACACACATATATATATATATTTGTGTGTATTTGGAGCCTTTGGCAGTTAAGTAGATGAAAACATGTAAAATGCCCTTTTATGCTATATTTATTTTTAATAAAGTGTTTAACTATGTATTTACTGTAAAAAATTCACATTTCAATGTTCTGCAGATAGCAGAATGTTTTATGTATTTATAGATTTTCCTATATATCTGTATATATATACCTATATATAATCATATATATATATATATATATATATATATATATATATATATATATATATATATATATATATATATATATATATATATATATATATATATATATATAGCTGTAGATATATATTGTACAAAAAAATTGGAAATATGTATTTATGAATAAATAGAAGATATCCTACTATGTGAAGAACATTGGAATGTGGAAAATTCATATTTTCATGTCTGGTTAGTGCACATGAGAATATATGATCGGGTTTGCACAAGATTAGGGTGTTAGGTTTTTTTTCCCACTGGTAATTTGGCCCTGAATGTTTAATGTCCTTTAATTATATTTACGCTACTGTACCTCATTTACTCATTGTTAATACAAATTTCAGCAATTGAAAGAAATGAAATCCCATCCAGCTAGTAAAAATGTCTTTATATCAAATGAAAAGTGACAGCAGAAGGTTAAAACGTGTAACATTCTCTGCTGGAGACAACAGCGGCCACAAAACCAGAGCTATATCTGGTCTCAGCGCAGCATATAGGATTAGTCACTTCTTTGTGTGAAGTCAACATGATAAGTGACAAGATTTACATCAAAAGGGACGAACAAAGACTTTATATTGTATTCTTCTTCTTCAAAGCCCCTGTTATTACTTCTAGACCGCTTGTTCTGCCTAAGCAGCACTCTCCAGGGTGACTCAGTGGTATTGGAGCTAAGCAATAATCCTATTAGGCGACATGCAAGTCAGGAAGGTTAAGTATAGGCTGAACTGAAGGTATTTCTGGAGAGGGCTGGGTGTGACGCAAATATAAACCCATCAACTCCTCTTGCGCTGGTTGTGGGACGTGGTCTAAGAGCTAATTAGAGATGCAGCTTAGTGTGAAAATACAAAGCACCTTATTGCATCTGAAATGGACAGACACATAGAACAATCACAATTACAATGTTACTTAGTGTGAAAATACAAAGCACCTTATTGCATCTGGAATCGCCAGACACATAGAACAATCACAATTACAATGCTACTTAGTGTAAAAAATACAAAGCACCTTATTGCATCTGGAATCGCCAGACACATAGAACAATCACAATGCTACTTAGTGTAAAAAATAAAAACATCTTTCCAATTGACTTTTATTACAAATTGTAGCTCTTTCTCTTCATCTCCTCCACTGAAACTTATCTTGTTTCCATGAGAGCATACTGAGGTAGCCTTAGGAGCATGCACATGTTTTAAGCCCTTTGGGGCCTATTTATGATGGTGCGAGCGGACATGATCCGATATAGAGGATCATGTCCACTGCACGCCGATAAATGCCTACAGCATACGCTCTCTGCATTTATCATTGCACCCGCAGTTCTTATGAACTACTGATGCAATACCGCCCCCTGCAGATTAGTGGCCAATCGGCCGCTAGCAGGGGTCGCCAATCAACCTGATCGCATTCAATCTGGTTAATTTGTGTTGCTTTCTGTCCGCCGCCTCAGAGCAGGTGGACAGGTTATGGAGCAGTGGTCTTTAGACCGCTGCTTGATAACTTCTGTTTCCGGCAAACCAAACGCGGGGCATCAAGCTCCATACGGAGCTTGATAAATATGCCCCTATGGGTGAGATTGCATATGCTGGGCAGGCTTCAGCGCAAGCGCTGAAGCCCGCATAGGCCAAAATTTTCCCTTGCACATCAGGGAATCACATAAACCACGCCGGCAGTTCATAAAGTGCCGTAAGTCGGATAAACTAACGATGTCCAAAAATGTGTGTAAATACAAATTTCTGGAGTTGCCAGTTATTTATGACACGTTAAAAGCTGCCGGTGCCTAAGAAAATAAAAAAAAAAATTAAATCTCCCGTAAAAGTCTAACACGCCTCCCAAAAATAAACCTGACACGTAAAAACCCCTATATTTGCAATCCCCCCACATCGTTACTAATAATAAAAATATTAACCTCTAAATCGACAACTTGAAGATTCAAATCAGCCAATAGGAATGCAAGTGATGCCATATTTAAATGCGTAACTTGCATTTAATATTCAGTGTACAGCGGTGATCGAACGAAGAGGATCCTCCACGCTCCATGGCTCCGCGGTCGGCTTGGTCCTGGATGAAGATGGAAGATGTCGCCGGTTCCTCGCCTGGAAGAGGACCTTCTCTGCTGGACTTCAGGAACGGTGAGTACCTATTTGGGGCGTAGAGTTAGGATTTTTTCATTTTTTTTATTTATTAGATTAGGGATTTAATGGGCACTTGCAAAAAAAGAGCTGAATGCCCTTTTAAGGGCAATGCCCATACAAATGCCCCTTTAGGGGCAATAGGTAGTTTAGGATTTTTTAGTGTTAAGATTTTTTATTTTGGGGGATTTGGTGTGGGGGGGTTACTGTTATTTTTGTTCTAATGCAAAAGAGCTCTGTTACTTAGGGCATTGCCCTACAAAAAGCACTTTTAAGGGCTATTGGTAGTCTAGTATTAGATTAGGGGGTGTTTTTATTTTCATAGGGATTAGGTTAAAAAAAATTATTTTTGATCATTTCGTTTATTATTTTCTGAGATGTTAGACTTTTATATTTTTCGTAATTTTAGATTATTTTAATTTAATCGTCGTTGGGGGTTTTTAAGTACTGTTAGGATTTTTGTATTTTATTTATTTAAATATCTTTTAATGAGGTTTTTCAGAATAATAAACATACAATGACTGTCCTGTAGCATTCACAACCAAATGTTACATGAACATAATATACAAAAACAAGTTTGAGGTGAGATCATCAGTACAATACGGACCTATGAAACCTCCTTTTAACAAATTTATGATTTAAAATGTGAGACTAGTTAGCAGGCCACTTATGGGCACCACGATGTAGGTTGGGTTGCAAGAATATGGTAGTCATATCTAAGACCCTGTCGGGCCTATTTGCATATAGTAAGGGTGAGATTATCTAAGTAGGTAATAATGCAAGGTTCAGTAGTAATATTAAAAATAAAATATAACCTTGCATTTATAATTTATCAGCGGGTAAGCACCGTTTGACGCAATATTGCGACAGATGTATGGACAGCCACACTCGAGTTTCAAAGATATGTAACGATGAAGAAGAAGGATAATAGGTATAACATACTAAACACTCTCATAGGGGCATATGATGAAAGGCACAAGCATATAATTTCGTAAAATATAAAACAGCTTATAAACTAGAACAGTAGATGAAGTATCAACACAATATTACTCAATGGGATTATGTCAAAATATATATTTTTAGGGCGAAACACTCCTCTATATTATTGAAAGGGCGATAGCAAGGGGGGTCAGTAGAGCAGTCCAGCAATTACTAGGGACAACCATAGAATTGGACAGCATATCAGGCTATTGTATCTCTAGCAGTACTATCCTGTATATGCCAGAGGACTTCAGTCAGTATACATTTGTAGGGAATCAATGCCACACATCATTAGAGTAAACACAATATTCTTAAACTAGTAGTGCATGTTAAACATCATAGAGACATTTCTACTTAGGGGAAACATATACGTCAACAAGTTTCAAGTATTTTCCACTGTGGGGGCAAGCAAAATCCATCTAGGTAAGGTTTGTGAACAGTACTAGAAAACCCCAGGAAACCCTGATATATAAGCATGTCTACAGCAGGCTTGGACGTCAGAATGTTCACACTACAAGGAAACACATGTAAATATGAAATATGAGATATAGCTACCCTTTATGGCAAAGGTTTCCCCAGTGTAGTAATAGCCCCCCACAGACACTTCCCTAAGCAGCAGCATGACATTAGCCCAGTTCAATATCTATATCGTACTCATAGCGAGTAAACAATCTGTGCGTCCCATTGCTAATAAACTTTTAGTCCAAATAATGTGTAGCTTCATCAAGCTGGCAATAGTGGCTACGTCTGGTTTAACCTATGCCTCTCCTGAGGCTACAAGAAGCGGAGTCCGGTAGGGCCTGGTCGCGATGTGACAAAGTAAGTGGAGCCTGCCCTGTCCTGTAAGAAGCTGTTTGAGAAGGCATAGTATGGAACCGCCACTTCCTGTGTCCCCTAGCGGTGTTCAATTCGCGGAGGAGACTTGTGTAATGTTTTCAGTGAGAGCCCGTAGAAAAAGGAGCCAGGTTCGCCGGTACTGCCGCACAATCTGTGATCTGTGAGTTGCGGAAGTTCTTAGGAGCAGACGCCTCATCCATGTTATCTCCACTGCAGTGGCTTGACAAGGAGACTTTCACTGGGATCACTCGTCTCTGCTTCAGGAACCACTATGTCACCTTCCCTTTTTGGCTCACGGAGCTCTTGGAGGATTTCATCAAATTGAGTATTAATTTTTCTCTCCAAGGCCACCAGTTTGCCTTTGATGATGGCGGTGACCGACCGTGCATCCATATCTGGAGAAGTTGTGTATTAGTAGTGGTCGTTACCGTTGTAAAAGTAGTGGAGCTAGAGTGTGACTGTCAACCCTCGGGAATCGAGGAGGGAGATGCTTGAGACTTGTGCTAGGCCGTAGCCATTTATCATATTAGTCTATAATATCCCAGAGGGGGATATATTAAAGGCGCGCTGAGAAAAAAATGTGTTTTTTGCAATGCAATAAGTGACTGATGGATATATTATGAAACGGAACTACCGTATTCGGCTCTCAAGATCTAGCCGTGACAGCTAATGTTCAGGTGATGTATTTTCAGCCGATGGTTCTTTAACAAAGGCAGCTCCTCCTGGTCCCAGACAGCAGGGATAACACTGTTAAAAGATACAAATAGAAAGAGGGTGCCACATAGCATGATAACGTTTCATCAGTGTGGTTATGGACTGAAAGGTAATGCGCTTACCATAATCTGTGGCACTGTGCTGTGACCAGTGCAATATCGCCTGCTAGCACTTAATCAGTGGCTAGTACACTGCAGATGGATACGCCTCCTGAGGTTTTTCCCCTTTTTGATATAGGTTCTGGGAACACCTTCAGTCGTAACCGTAGATTTTTTCGTTAAAAAACAGGAACAGTCTGTTTGTTTAAAGGACTTGTCAGTATTATGATAAAACAAGGTGAACAACTTCCAAAGTTAAAAAATGTACAAGCTTTATTATGACGCGTTTCTCAACCTCTAAGGGTCGTTTCATCAGATACAAAGCTGAATAAAATTGGTTACAAATCGTAACAATATATACACATTTGTTTAATTTAAAACGGAAGTTGTCACTGCAAGTTCTAACCAATAAAATCACCTAAAATGTTCAGCTGCGATGCCGAACTGGGCTGACAGCTGTTACAATCAGAACCGCAATCAATTGATGTTATACATAAAAACATATAGTAAACTCCAAAAAAATATATATTTATGTACATATGTTGTATAGATCAGCTGACGAGTCATCACAGGCTCGTAGCTGTTACATATAAAACAATGATTTTACATTATGCCTACGATAAAATAAAACAGATCACATAAATACAATCGCAAACTAACCTTTGATACATATCAGTGTTGTTGAAAAAATGGCAAATTGTAATATTATCTCACCTGTCTATGGTGATAAGGTCTACGAGTCGTTTTTCTCAATTCAGTCATTTATATAGAAAAGCCATGATAATTTTAACCTATCCATAATGATTGTAAGGTTTTAACCTGTCTATGATGGTAGTATAATTTTTACCCTGTTTGTGGTTATTTTTACTTCGCTCATTCCTATCGTTAGTGTGAGGTGCCCTATTAATTTTGTCATGTGTACAAAATAATATTAACCTCTCTATACTATTGTCATTTTTGTTTTTACTTTTTTTCTTTTTTTATATATATATATATATATATATAAAATATCATGGTCAAGATGATTTCAGATGTTCTTAATGAATAAAATAACATCTGATTCTGCTTGTAATCATATGTATATGAATGTGCCTATGTCATAACTAATCCTTAGTAGTTTTTGTGATAGTTATATTGATTTCTATATTGTTGTGAAGATATTAACCCAAAAAGTTCAAATGTTTGTATATCGTTCTTAGCAGTTTCCGTATTCAGACAGAGGTATTAATACAACATCTCTGAGATATAATTAAAAATTATCTCATCTCTTCGGATTTATACCTGATTTTCACTCTTATTTTAAAACATCTGAATCGTCTTGATCGAATTTTCGACCTGTGGTTCCTATGGTACAGTTTCTAAATATCTTAGCCCTTCATAGCAAATTCAGTATATTTAGTTGTTCTATATGGTGTGTATAAATAATGAATAATGAATTTTTGGCCCTTCATACTAGTTTTAATATGAGTTTGAATGAATTTCATGTACTGGGGTGTACATATAATACTCAACTGAAAGTACGTGCCGGTTGTCATATGCATACAGTGTGTATGCCCAAAACCATAAGAAGTAAACATGTATATATGCTAATTTAATTTTGACTATAATGTGAAAAAAATATAATGTGAATTTGTGAAAATATTTCTAAACATTCTCACGTGTGTGCACATATGCCATAAGTGCGTGTGTCCTATGTGTGTCTTTGCGTATACCAAAGAGAGCATACATAAGAAAAATAAATGATTTATCAAGCACTGTGTATGTGTAAACTGTGCATGCTGTATAACTGATCATAGTATGTGTTAATAACCTATTTAAGAAAACAATATATACCGAAAGGAAACTGATAATATTGTATGTGTGCAGCAGACGACATGTGTACATGTGGATATGTGTCTATGTATAATGTTGGACTATAAATAAGATGTATATAAAAAAGTGTCAATATTGGGGATTTGGTGAAATAATGATCGTATTGGTAAATAATAATAATATTAATACCAGTTCTG
The DNA here is from genome assembly GCF_027579735.1 of Bombina bombina. Lineage (NCBI taxonomy): Eukaryota > Metazoa > Chordata > Amphibia > Anura > Bombinatoridae > Bombina > Bombina bombina. Next base: position 1,206,632,723 of record NC_069502.1, on the reverse strand, counting down.
TGTATTTGTATGTGTGTGTGTGTGTGCAGCTGTGTCATTAATGTGTATTCATGACGTTAGTTCGCTGTATTCCAATATTTCACACGATTTAGGTTTACAAGCCATTTCACATTTTCTTCAAAAGGATATATATTTACCGAGTACACAATGTGAGTTTATCCTATAAAGCATATTTTTCCTTCTTCAACACAATTATTTTTTATACCAGGATAGGTTTTATTTACAGACAAAGGGTACGGCCATGGGGACCAGGTTTGCCCCGAGTTTTGCTAACCTATTTATGGGCCTTTTTGAAGAGAAATACATCTATTCAGCAAACTTTGGGGCAAGCCTGGTCTTCTATGGCCGTTATATAGATGATCTTATTTTTCTTTGGGAGGGTGACAGTATCTCAGCTGGCAATTTCATTAATCACTTGAATAATAATAACATGGGCATTGAATTTACAGTCAACATTCAAACACAGAATATTGAATACCTAGATCTTGTTTTGAGCTTTGATAATAATAATATTATATCAAAGACATTTTTCAAGGATGTAGATAGCAATAGTTTCCTCAATTACAATAGCAACCATCACAAAAATTGGATACATAATATTCCATACAGCCAATTTCGAAGGATCAAACGCAATTGCACTGACCATATGACTTTCTTAGAACAGAGCAGGATTCTATATGACAGATTTTTGGAGAAAGATTATACTCCATCCCTACTCGATAAAGCTTTGAGTAGAGCAGCAAAACTAAACAGAGACGACATTCTCACTAATAAAAAAGATAATAGTCAACCTAGTGAATCGGACATCAAAGATACTCTTTTTTATAACACAGTACAATTCTGATTTTTACAAAATACAACACATATTATACAAGCATTGGCACATAATCCAGAGAGACCCCATTCTGAGACACATAGTGAAGGACAAACCTAAAATTGTTTATAGGAGAGCATCTACTCTCAGGAGCAAGCTACCTCCCAGTAAAACAAGTTAAACATGCACAATCCAAAAAAATAAACCAGATCTCAGTCCAAAATAAGGGCCTTTTTGGCTTATGTGAAATATATAAGTGTGGCAAATCAGGATGTGGATCATGCAAAATCATAAAATCTGGTACTAAAAACTTTAAATCAACAGTTACAGGAGAAAACTTTCAGATCCCCATGTTTTTCAATTGTGAATCATCTTATATAGTTTATCTTATGGAGTGCATTTGTGGACTCCAGTATGTAGGCCGAACATCTAGAAAATTGAGAATCAGATGGGGTGAACACTACCGCAACTGTAAGAATTAAAAAAAAAGAATATCAAACATAGTATACCCAATCACTATTTAATGAAACACAATGGAAACCGATACATTTACAAATATATTCCCATTGATTATGTTCCAAAGAACACTGATTACAACAGGTTGATTAGGCTCAGACAACGTGAGACATATTGGATCTATCGATTGAAGACGCTACATCCATATGGGTTGAACGCTAGTCTGGATCTGGCAGCCTTCAATTGATAGATCCCTTCCCTTGTGGGGTTTTTTCTATAATAATTTATACGACACACACCATTTTATCATCCCCCATTTTCATTTGAACAACACACATGATACACATAATTCACCATCAATAACCATCTAGATCCCCCTTTCTCTTTTTTTGCGACATTTCATTCAAACAACACACATGATACACAAAATCCATTATCATAACCATGTAGATTTCCCTTCTCTTTTTTTTTTTGTGATACTGGGTGTAATTATATGTTTTCTAAATTGATTATATATACATATTCCTTTTTGTGACACTATGCACACATTTTATTCTACTTTTGATATATATATATACACACACTCACACATACATATATTATACACACACACATACACACACACACACATTCATACACATTCATACACATTCACATTCATACACCATAATGCATAATCATTATATGAATACACATTAATGACACAGCTGCACACACATACAAATACACAGAACTGGTATTAATATTATTATTATTTAACAATACGATCATTATTTCCCCAAATCCCCAATATTGACACTTTTTTATATACATCTTATTTATAGTCCAACATTATACATAGACACATATCCACATGTACACATGTCGTCTACTGCACACATACAATATCATCAGTTTCCTTTCGGTATATATTGTTTTCTTAAATAGGTTATTAACACATACTATGATCAGTTATACAGCATGCACAGTTTACACATACACAGTGCTTGATAAATCATCTATTTTTCTTATTTATGCTCTCTTTGGTATACGCAGAGACACACATAGGACACACGCACTTATGGCATATGTGCACACACGTGAGAATGTTTAGAAATATTTTCACAAATTCACATTATATTTTTTTCACATTATAGTCAAAATTAAATTAGCATATATACATGTTTACTTCGTATGGTTTTGGGCATACACACTGTATGCATATGACAACCGACACATACTTTCAGTTGAGTATTATATGTACACCCCATTACATGAAATTCATTCAAACTCATATTAAAACTAGTATGAAGGGCCAACAATTTCATTATTCATTATTTATACACACCATATAGAACAACTAAATATACTGAATTTGCTATGAAGGGCTAAGATATTTAGAAACTGTGCCATAGGAACCACAGGTCGAAAATTCGATCAAGACGATTCAGATGTTTTAAAATAAGAGTGAAAATCAGGTATAAATCCGAAGAGATCAAATAATTTTAAATTATATCTCAGAGATGTTGTATTAATACCTCTGTCTGAATACAGAAACTGCTAAGAACGATATACAAACATTTGAACTTTTTGGGTTAATATCTTCATAACAATATAGAAATCAATATAACTATCACAAAAACTACTAAGGATTAGTTATGACATAGGCACATTCATATACATATGATTACAAGCAGAATCAGATGTTATTTTATTCATTAAGAACATCTGAAATCATCTTGACCATGATATTTTATATATATATATATATATATATATATATAAAAAGAAAAAAAGTAAAAACAAAAATGACAATAGTATAGAGAGGTTAATATTATTTTGTACATATAACAAAATTAATAGGGCACCTCACACTAACGATTGGAATGAGCGAAGTAAAAATAACCACAAACAGGGTAAAAATTATACTACCATCATAGACAGGTTAAAACCTCTATCATATTAGCCCGGGTCGGCGTCCTGTCAATTAGTGCGACAATCTTAGTATCTATCAGCTCAGCAGGATGAGAGAATGTCAAATTCTTTAAGTGTGTTCATGGACAGAGCAGTAGACTGGCCTTTAACCACATAATATATTATTCTTAACAGGAGCTCCACTGCTATGCGTCTGATCATGGCCGCCGCCTGGACACGCCACCCAGGATTTTTTATTTTAATTGTAATTTAGTATTTTATTATTTATGTAATTTGGGGTTAATTTAGGGGGTGTTAGGTTAGGGGGCTTAGTAATTAAATTAGGTTTATTGCGATGTGGGGGTTTGGCAGCTTAGGGGTTAATAGATTAATTAGGTTTATCGCAATGTGGGTGAATGGCAGATTAGGGGTTAATAGTTTAATTAGGTTAATTGCTATGTGGGTGAATGGCGGATTAGGGATTAATAGTTTTATTGGATTTACTGCGATGAGGGTAATGGTGGGTAATGGTGGATTAGGGGTTAATAGTTTTATTAGTTATTGCGGTGGGGGTTGGCGGTTGACAGGTAGATAGATATTGCGCATGCGTTAGGTGTTAGTTAATATTTTCAGCCAGTTACGGGAGTTACGATGCTCACATTTTCAGCGTAAGGCTTGCTGCGCCTGCCTATGTGTGGCGAGGTGAAAATAGAGTAAAATTTCTCCACTTTCGCTGCTTAAGTCCTTTCGCTGAATATGTGATACCGATTTGCGACGCGGTTCTATGTAACTTTTGGGAGTAAAAATTGCGGGCGACGGGTGAAATATACGCCGTATATGTGATAGCAAAACTGCGTAAAAACCGGCGTCCATATAACTGTTGCCTTTTATACTAGACAAATTGTGATAGACTTTTCAAGACAAGATACAAAATATTAAATGAGTTTCATGCAAAAAATAAGCTCTTATATGGTTCACAGACAGGGATATGAACTAGATTGTTTCCATGCAAAGCTCTGCTTTTTTATTATCTGTGTTTAATATTATTCCATACATGTAAAATAAGGATGATGTGTTGTTGTTGCATGAAACTACTGTATGTCTATGACTTGTCCTGTAAGGATAAGTATTTACACAATATACTCACCTATTTATTTATGTCAGGTCTTTTTAACTGTGACGATTTTATTGTCACCTTAAAGACAACTCAACAACAAAGTACAAAGTTTGGAGGTTTTGATTAGGAGTTTGTATAGCAGCAATTACTAATTTAGCATTTAGCATGGAAGTTTTAAACTTTACTTTGTAATCTTTGTAAAAGTAAAGTTGCATCTGAAACACATTTTACACACAGTAGCATCTTAAAGGGGCAGGAAACCCCAACATTGTATTTTGTGATTTGGATAGAACATACAATTTCAATAAGCTGTCCAATTTACTTCTATTCTCAAATTTACTTCATTCTCTGGTTATCCTTTGCTGAAGGAACATTGGCTGCTACATCTAGTTAGCCAATTACAAGAGACAAATGTGTGCAGGCATCAAGCAGCAGGTAGCTAGTGTGGGATATGTAAGTAGTAATAGTATGGAGGTTATGTCAAACTCATTTTGACTGGTGGATACGCCCCTTTCTCCTCCCCTAACCCCCGCCCTTTCCACTCCCACTTTTACGCCCCTTTTAATATCAATTTGATATAACATTGATATTAAAAAAGGGATTTTGAAGTGGGAGTGGAAAGGGGCAGGGTTAGGGGAGGAGAAAGGGGCGTATCCACCAGTCAAAATGAGTTTGATATAACCTCCATACTATTACTACTTATGTACATATTCTTTTTTAACAAGGGATACTAAGAGAACAAAGCACATTTGAAAATTGAAGTCGATTTGAAAGAGTCTTAAAAAGACATGCTCTCTCTGAATCATTTGTTTAAGTTTGACTTTCCTATACCTTTAAAATAAAAAAAGCAGAGGCAAATAGGTGACATTAAAACAAAAGTAATAGAAATCTCTTGAGAGTTAATCTATTGGATAAATATTCTCCCTATGTTCTATGACATCAAATGAGTGTTTCCTGAAATGAGGGCATATGTAGTAAGTCCCCCTTTTAAAAACCTTTCTATGTAAGTGTGTAGAGTGTGTAGAGTGGTTCTATGAAGGATGAGAATCGAAGAAATTATATGTACAGCACATTTTTAAACTCCTTTTCTATCTTTTTAAATGCAGATTATTTTTCCACAAAACAGCTTGTAAAATAATGAAGAGACAAATGTCTGCACAGTAAATTTAAAATAAATAAAGTTAAAGTTACACTTTCCAGATATGGGGGCAAATTCTAATATTCTCAGTCCAGTTTATCAGCGTTTCTTTTGCCTCCCGATTCACGTTTTCCAACTTCTGAGTGACTGCAATCCAATAGATGTCACCATTTCTGTATTGGGAAACGTTCACCCATCCGATGCATGGATAGCAATAGCTTATTGACCACAGATTTTGCACTTTATTTTGACAAAAAAATGGACATATTAAAATTAACATATAAAGAGTGTTATAAAGTGTGAAACTCCTTTTTTAAATGTTTGTCAGCATCCCAAGATGATTTAACATAGTAACATAGTAAAATAGTACGGAATTGTGCAGCGCTATACAAATAAATGATAATAATAGTAGATAAAGTTGAAAAAAAAAAAACCAAGTCCCGCGAGTTCAACCTATACAAAATCTAATATATTTACAAAAAAGCTCCAGTTGTGCTTAAATTAAACCCATTAAAAAGGTGACTCCTTTAACACAAGCAATCATATCCCTGAATTCTGTTTCTAGCCAGAAATGTATCCAAACCATTTTTAAATGTATCTAAGGTATTGGCATTCACTACCTCCTTAGGTAATGAGTTCCACAATTTTATTGCTCTTACAGTGAAAAAATGTTTCCGTTGCAGGAGATTAAATCTCCTTTCCTCCAGCCTTAAATTGTGACCTCTTGTCACAAACAATTTTCTTGAAATAAACAGCTTCTGCCACCTCTGTATATGGGCCTTGAATATATTTACTGTATATAAAGTAATCATGTCACCTCTCAAGCACCTTTTTTTTCTAGAAAAAACAGACCCAGTCTGGCTAATCTCTCCTCATAGCTTAACTTCTCCATTTCCCTTATTATCTTTGTGGACCTTCTCTACAATGTTTTTTTTTTTTTTTAGATTGGTCCCCAGAACTGCACTCCATTCTCAAGGTGAGGTCTTACCAGGGCTTTATATAGTGACAGAATTATGCTTTATTCCCTTGAATCAATGCCTCTTTTAATACATGCTAGTATCTTAATAACCTTTGTAGCCGCTGCCCTGCATTGTGCACCCATCTTTAGCTTGTTATCTATTACTACTCCCAAATCCCTTTCCTCCTCTGTTTGTCCCATTTAAATAATAGGTTGCCTGCTTATTTATACTCCCGAAATGTAGAACCTTGCATTTTCCCATATTAAATCTCATTTTCTATTTACCTGCCCATACTGCTAATTTTTGCAGATCCCCTTGTAACGAAAGTTCATCCTGCTCTGACCAAATGACCTTACACAACTTTGTATCATCTGCAAAAATAGAGATGTCGCTATTTAATCCTTGCTCCAAGTCATTAATAAAATTATTAAAAAGAACAGGGCCCAGTACTGATCCCTGGGGGACTCCTTTGTCCAATGTATGATCCATTTATTACCACTAGTTGCTCCATTTCCTTTATCCAGTTATTTATCCATGAGCTAACATTTTCAGCTATTCCCAGTCCCTTAAAGGGACAGTATAGTCCAAAACAAACTTTCATTATTCATAGGGCATGCAATTTTAAAGAATTTTAAAATTTACATCTATCACCAAATTTGCTTTGTTCTCTTGGTATTCTTAGTTGAAAGCTAAACCTAGGAGGTTCATATGCTAATTTCTAAGACCTTGAAGGCCACCTCTCATCTCAGGGCATTTTGACAGTTTTCACCACTAGATGGTGTTAGTTCATGTGTTTCATATAGATAACACTGTGCTCACGCACATGGGGGCATATGTTACAAGCTCCAAAAGGAGCTTGATGCCCCGTGTTTCTGGCGAGTCACCAGACTCGCCAGAAACAGCAGTTATGAAGCAGCGGTCACAAAGACCGCTGCTCCATAACCTGTCCGCCTGCTGTGAGCAGGCGGACACACATCGCAACAATACAACCCGATCGAGTACGATCGGGTTGACTGACACCCCCTGCTGGCGGCCGCGAGACTGCAGGGGGCAGCGTTGCACCAGCAGCTCTTGTGAGCACCAGCAGCTCTTGTGAGCTGCTGGTGCAATGATGAATACGCCGAGCATATTGCTCGCCGTATTCAGCGAGGTCTGGCGGACCTGATCGGCACTGGCGGATCAGGTCCGCCAGACTTTCATAACTAGAGGACTTGGAGTTCCTAGGAGCCAGCACTGATTGGCTAAAATGTAAGTCTGTCAAAAGAACTGAAATAAGGGGGCAGTTTGCAGAGGCTTAGATACAAGGTAATCACAGAGGTAAAAAAGTGTATTATTATAACTGTGTTGTTTATGGAACTACATTTCCCATGATGTTGAGACACTCTTTAGACTGTCTGAGCATCATGGGAAATGTAGTTCCAAAACATCTGGGGGCCAAAGGTTGCTGACCCCTGGTATAGTCCCTTGGTAGAGGGCAGGATAGACATTTACATATGTTTATGTATTTAACAGACAGATACATGGTACTTCATACAGCAAAGAGCAAACAAGATCTGCTGGAAACTCCATAAAGGGGAAATAAAAACCACAACCTAGAAATGGCACTTAGCAATCTCGTTCATACAGTCTTTCTTTTTATTTTATATTTCTATTTTTGTCATTTTAAGTTACAGTTATTTCATATTCTGCAACAGCATTTCTATCAGCAATCACATCACTGTGATCTGGATTTAACAGTTTGTTGTTTACCAGCAACCTCTATCAGTTACAAGTCACAAATAATGCGTCTTGAACAAACGTGATTTATAGTAACTAGAATCTCGCATCTTCTAACAATAATAGATATTGGGCAAAGCCAGTCCTCGTCGTGTACAGTGAGAACTTCTGCCATACTTTAAACCTAAGCTCTCTGGAATTCAAAATCCTACAGGGGAGAGGGAATGTGAACGGTAGCAGCTGGCGCTGATAGCAACATTTTTTTTAAGCACATAAAAATAAAATTGTGCTATTTTCAGTGTATTTACTATCCATTTGCTTTCAGTTTAACTTACATTTATTTTTTATTGCGTATTTTGAGACAAAGGGCCTGATGATAAAACTCACTGGCATGGATAGAAATAAAAGAAAACGGCCATTACAAGTTTTAAAATAACTTACTTTTAGCACGCGTTATGCTGCGTTAATCCGCATACTGCACACAAACCAAGTTCCGACTCAGTGGAGAAATAAAATTTGGAAAAAACCTAACACCTACGATTGTGAAATCGCAATCGCATTTTCGCATTCCCTATTGAGGTCTATGGAGAAAAAAAGTGGCCCAAAATCCTAACACCCTACCATAAGCCCCAAGTCTAATAACCCCTAAACTGCCATCCCCCGCATCGCAAACACTAATGTTAATAACCCCTAAACTGCCATCCCCCCACTTCACAAAGTATATAAATAAATCTATTAACCCTAAACCACCACCCCCGCATCTCAAACACTAAATAAATATATTAACTCCTAAACCGCCACCCCCTCTCATCGCAAGCACTAAATAAATCTATTAACCCCTAAACTGCTATCCCCCCACATCGCAAAGTATTAAATTAATATCTAAACCCCCTTACACCCCCTAACTTAACTCCAATTAAAATACACATACATTAAAGTAAAAGTAAACTAACTACCTTTAAAAAAATAAGAATGTACCTGTAAAACAAAATTGAAGCCTAAGCTTAAACAAAAAAGAAACTAACATTAATAAAAATAAAAAAATACTAAAAATTAAAAAGTTATCCTAAGTAAAAAACACCCCAAAATAAAAAAACCTAATCTACAAATAGCCCTTAAAATAGCCTTTTGTAGGGCTTTGCCCTAAAGCTAACAGCTTTTACATAAAAAAATACAACAATTAATCCTAACTAAAAAATCCCTAATTTACCGATTTCCCTGAAAAGGGCATTTGGGTGGGCATTGTCCTTAAAAAGGCATTCAGCGGGTGGGGGCATGTCCTAGCAGCCACCATGCCAGACGCAAAACTTAATAGCTCCGGATCCCTCTAGGAGATATCATAGATTATTTACTCCCCAACTAAAAAAACAGTATCCTCTCAAGCTGATCTGGTTATATGAAACCCATCGATACCCTTCTCCTGGGGATCGCATCTAAGGATCCATTACAAAATACTTCTGGACAGACAAGACGGCTGCTTTATTTCTTTCATCAGTGTCTCCCCCCCTGGTTTGCCGGGTACAGCAGATATACCTACTTGTTGTCACTGGGCGGTGAGGGTACTTGTAGTCATGGATGAGGCAATCATGCAACACTATACAAGCCCTTCTGGCTGCCCTGGCTCAGAAATTAGACGATAATTTTACTCACCTCTGTTCTCTAATGAAAGCCCGCCCTCAACAACAGCTAAAAAAGAAACTGCAGATGGCGACTTTCATGGCGCTTAGTATACAGCATGGCCATGTGCAGCCTCTTTTTAGCGTGACCGGCAATATCCAGCATACGTTAGATACAGGGAGGACACTGTGCATCACACAGCAGGAAGCAATCTTGTGGCACCAAAGAGAGGGAGACTTAGATGTCGCGTCTAACACCTTCACCTCCGGGACGGAGAGAGCACCTTGGTGGAAACAGTTATCAGAGCGGGTGGGTACAGCCCGCTAACCGGAGAGTTGTAAAGTGACATACATAGATCTGGTGACGACCAGTGACCTAAGCTCCCCTAGGAGGCCCTTTACAGCAAAGTCAGACGCGGTCTCGCGAATGTCTTCCCACCCACGCTCCTTTTTTATGGTGGCTCAGATCTACTAGGGGAAATTCCCCCAACGGCGTTACTTCACCTTCTGCTTCAATAGGAACCCTTCCTGCACCCCAAGAGAGCTTCCATTCACCTGTTTGGGTATCGGGTAACTTAAATCTATCAGATACCTTGACACCCGGGCATACGGACTGACTTGTCATGCCATTGAGCTCCCCATACATTATTGATGACTTTTTAGTTTGAGGCCACAATATGGGACTGGGCTATTTATCCTTTACACCTACCCACTTTGAGATTCTATTATTTATAGTGTATATTATTTAGCTCTACATGTATTACTGATTACTCTTTAGTCCAATGCTATGTTATAAGATTAGGCTACTAGTGTTATATAGTCTCCTTATACTGGGGTTTATATTTTCTTGTTTTAGTACTCGCAACCTATCAGGTATTACACCTTAAGTTAGTTTAAACAGTAGGCGCCCTCAGAGTTAATTTTATACTGGGCTTCCTCACCCAGGAAGGTTGTATCAGGGTAATTACTCCTATGTTAATCATAAGAGTCTACCCCTTATCTTAGCATATATGTACTATTTATGATGCAGGTTTTACCTTAGCCTGAGGGAGATTTATGGTATTGTAAATTATCATATTTTGTTGCTAATCAACCACCATACCTATATCATTATATGCTCTACTTATAAATTGTACCATGTGGCCCAAGAGTGGTCCCTACCTTCAGCTATGATTTTAATGATTCAGGTGGCACAAAAGTGTCCGGCTCAGTAGTTACCACTTGAGTATGTTACATATAAAAAAAAAAGAGATATCATTGTAGGGGTCCGGTTCTTTCACTTCTGAAGTGCTATGTAGAAAGAATGCCAACAGAGCAGGGACTTAGATTAGGACATATCTGAGATTAGGCCTTATAATATTTCTACTCTGTGTTTATATACGTTATACTTGGGCTTATGCTTAGAAAGTTAGCTCCTAGCAATGTATACATGGCCAGGATATTCTTCAATGCTATACTGTACTCTAACTTAGGCAATGCCACTAATGTTTACCTATTTCTACAAGCTATCTATAGGCATTGTCTGCATTGTTTTCACATATTTTCTTGTTTACCTTTGGACATTCACTTGTGTATGTAAATGACAAATATCTCAATAAAAATTATTTTATATAAAAAAAAGGCATTCAGCTCTTTTTGTGCCCATTAAAAAAAATAAAAAAAAATCAATGACCATTCGCACACAATGACCATATCGCGCGCAGAAAAGACATAGGGGCCGAATTATCAAGCTCCAAAAGGAGCTTAATGCCCCTGTTTCCATGCGAGTCTTCAGGCTCGCCGGAAACAGAAGTTATGAAGCAGTGGTCTAAAGACCGCAGCTCCAAAACTTGTCTTCCTGCTCTATGGACATCAATCCACCCGATCCTATATGATGGCCGCGAATCTGCAGGGGGCGGCATTGCACAAGCAGTTCACATGAACTGCTTGTGCAATGATAAATGCCGACAGTGTATACTGTCGGCATTTATCAATGTGCGGCGGACATGATACGCTACATTGTATCATGTCCATCCGTACTTTAATAAATCGGCCCCATAGTCTAAGTGTTTTTTTCTTCTGTTCTCTCCAGTGAAGTCCACATAAGTTAGCACTGTTGTGATATCCAAAGTCCTGAAGTTAGCACGTCGGGTTTTGCTTGCGCACAAAAGTTTGGCTTTCAGCTTGTAATAGGCACTCTAACCGGCGTGCACAAAATCTTTACTTCTGGCTGTGTTATCGCTCGAGAGAAAGTGCTAAATAGGTTTTTTTTTATTTCAGTGTGATTTTATTGATCCATAATCTAATCATGAGGTCAGACATCAAATAGCGTTAAATTACACCTATGAGTCTCACTGCTGACCCCCCCCCAAAAAAAAACACAGCACTTGTTAATGTTTACAGATAATATACTGTAATTATGTTTTGTTGTTTTTTTCAACTAATTTACATAATGAAGAAACAGGAAAATGTAAGAGAAACTGAACACGTTTTCCTGCATGTGTTTTATACGTTTTGTGATTATGTCTCACTTTTCCACGCTTCGAGTGGTTCTCATTTGTGGCCCATAACATGTACAGGGAGTGCAGAATTATTAGGCAAATTAGTATTTTGACCACATCATCCTCTTTATGCATGTTGTCTTACTCCAAGCTGTATAGGCTCGAAAGCCTACTACCAATTAAGCATATTAGGTGATGTGCATCTCTGTAATGAGAAGGGGTGTGGTCTAATGACATCAACACCCTATATCAGGTGTGCATAATTATTAGGCAACTTCCTTTCCTTTGGCAAAATGGGTCAAAAGAAGGACTTGACAGGCTCAGAAAAGTCAAAAATAGTGAGATATCTTGCAGAGGGATGCAGCACTCTTAAAATTGCAAAGCTTCTGAAGCGTGATCATCGAACAATCAAGCGTTTCATTCAAAATAGTCAACAGGGTCGCAAGAAGCGTGTGGAAAAACCAAGGCGCAAAATAACTGCCCATGAACTGAGAAAAGTCAAGCGTGCAGCTGCCAAGATGCCACTTGCCACCAGTTTGGCCATATTTCAGAGCTGCAACATCACTGGAGTGCCCAAAAGCACAAGGTGTGCAATACTCAGAGACATGGCCAAGGTAAGAAAGGCTGAAAGACGACCACCACTGAACAAGACACACAAGCTGAAACGTCAAGACTGGGCCAAGAAATATCTCAAGACTGATTTTTCTAAGGTTTTATGGACTGATGAAATGAGAGTGAGTCTTGATGGGCCAGATGGATGGGCCCGTGGCTGGATTGGTAAAGGGCAGAGAGCTCCAGTCTGACTCAGACGCCAGCAAGGTGGAGGTGGAGTACTGGTTTGGGCTGGTATCATCAAAGATTAGCTTGTGGGGCCTTTTCGGGTTGAGGATGGAGTCAAGCTCAACTCCCAGTCCTACTGCCAGTTTCTGGAAGACACCTTCTTCAAGCAGTGGTACAGGAAGAAGTCTGCATCCTTCAAGAAAAACATGATTTTCATGCAGGACAATGCTCCATCACACGCGTCCAAGTACTCCACAGCGTGGCTGGCAAGAAAGGGTATAAAATAAGAAAATCTAATGACATGGCCTCCTTGTTCACCTGATCTGCACCCCATTGAGAACCTGTGGTCCATCATCAAATGTGAGATTTACAAGGAGGGAAAACAGTAAACCTCTCTGAACAGTGTCTGGGAGGCTGTGGTTGCTGCTGCACGCAATGTTGATGGTGAACAGATCAAAACACTGACAGAATCCATGGATGGCAGGCTTTTGAGTGTCCTTGCAAAGAAAGGTGGCTATATTGGTCACTGATTTGTTTTTGTTTTGTTTTTGAATGTCAGAAATGTATATTTGTGAATGTTGAGATGTTATATTGGTTTCACTGGTAAAAATAAATAATTGAAATGGGTATATATTTGTTTTTTGTTAAGTTGCCTAATAATTATGCACAGTAATAGTCACCTGCACACACAGATATCCCCCTAAAATAGCTATAACTAAAAACAAACTAAAAACTACTTCCAAAACTATTCAGCTTTGATATTAATGAGATTTTTGGGTTCATTGAGAACATGGTTGTTGTTCAATAATAAAATTAATCCTCAAAAATACAACTTGCCTAATAATTCTGCACTCCCTGTATATATGTTTATGGAAGAAAGAAGGAGGCGGCACACTTGGTAAAAGTAAACCAAACAGGAACTTTATTCCATAAGTCACTACAAACACACTACCAACAAGAGACGGAGGAAAGGGGGCGTGTCCATATGTTTATAGTTGGAATGTCTATTAACAAAATTATAAAAAAGGAGGTGTAACCAGCTTCTATGGATTTCGAACATGATCTCACCTCAACATCAGCAGTTGAAAAAGGAGCAGTGAATCTGTAATGGTCTGTACTGTTAGAAATCTCTACAGGGAGTGCAGAATTATTAGGCAAGTTGTATTTTTGAGGATTAATTTTATTATTGAACAACAACCATGTTCTCAATGAACCCAAAAAACTCATTAATATCAAAGCTGAATAGTTTTGGAAGTAGTTTTTAGTTTGTTTTTAGTTATAGCTATTTTAGGGGGATATCTGCGTGTGCAGGTGACTATTGCTGTGCATAATTATTAGGCAACTTAACAAAAAACAAATATATACCCATTTCAATTATTTATTTTTACCAGTGAAACCAATATAACATCTCAACATTCACAAATATACATTTCTGACATTCAAAAACAAAACAAAAACAAATCAGTGACCAATATAGCCACCTTTCTTTGCAAGGACACTCAAAAGCCTGCAATCCATGGATTCTGTCAGTGTTTTGATCTGTTCACCATCAACATTGCGTGCAGCAGCAACCACAGCCTCCCAGACACTGTTCAGAGAGGTGTACTGTTTTCCCTCCTTGTAAATCTCACATTTGATGATGGACCACAGGTTCTCAATGGGGTTCAGATCAGGTGAACAAGGAGGCCATGTCATTAGATTTTCTTCTTTTATACCCTTTCTTGCCAGCCACGCTGTGGAGTACTTGGACGCGTGTGATGGAGCATTGTCCTGCATGAAAATCATGTTTTTCTTGAAGGATGCAGACTTCTTCCTGTACCACTGCTTGAAGAAGGTGTCTTCCAGAAACTGGCAGTAGGACTGGGAGTTGAGCTTGACTCCATCCTCAACCCGAAAAGGCCCCACAAGCTCATCTTTGATGATACCAGCCCAAACCAGTACTCCACCTCCACCTTGCTGGCGTCTGAGTCGGACTGGAGCCCTATGCCCTTTACCAATCCAGCCACGGGCCCATCCATCTGGCCCATCAAGACTCCCTCTCATTTCATCAGTCCATAAAACCTTAGAAAAATCAATCTTGAGATATTTCTTGGCCCAGTCTTGACGTTTCAGCTTGTGTGTCTTGTTCAGTGGTGGTCATCTTTCAGCCTTTCTTACCTTGGCCATGTCTCTGAGTATTGCACACCTTGTGCTTTTGGGCACTCCAGTGATGTTGCAGCTCTGAAATATGGCCAAACTGGTGGCAAGTGGCATCTTGGCAGCTGCACGCTTGACTTTTCTCAGTTCATGGGCAGTTATTTTGCGCCTTGGTTTTTCCACACGCTTCTTGCGACCCTGTTGACTATTTTGAATGAAACGCTTGATTGTTCGATGATCACGCTTCAGAAGCTTTGCAATTTTAAGAGTGCTGCATCCCTCTGCAAGATATCTCACTATTTTTGACTTTTCTGAGCCTGTCAAGTCCTTCTTTTGACCCATTTTGCCAAAGGAAAGGAAGTTGCCTAATAATTATGCACACCTGATATAGGGTGTTGATGTCATTAGACCACACCCCTTCTCATTACAGAGATGCACATCACCTAATATGCTTAATTGGTAGTAGGCTTTCGAGCCTATACAGCTTGGAGTAAGACAACATGCATAAAGAGGATGATGTGGTAAAAATACTCATTTGGCTAATAATTCTGCACTCCCTGTATAGCTGGTGTACCTTACCTAAATGATACATGGGACCTACCAGTATACCTGTACGTGCTGATTAGTATCTTACAGGACTGTTGTATGATTTCCATTCCCCTCTTAGCCTGTAGTGACAGTAAGGGCTCAACGAGGTAGGGCACCAGACACATTTTCATACACAATTAGCCTGCCTGTCCTTCATTTTATTTTTTAAAACAAGTTACCAGATAAATACCTTTAAATACCAATACACTGTTACCCTTATTGATAATCAGAAAACCCTTTCAGATTACAGATATGCTTACTAAGGGGCCTATTTATTATGGTGCGAGCGGACATGATCTTTAGACCGCTGCTTCATAACTTCTGTTTCCGATGAGCCTTTATATGGAGCTTGATAAATATGCCCCTAAATCTTAATAAAGCATCCAAGAGAATTATCCTTGCTCCTATTTGCTGTCAGGTATGAATATGTCAGAATCCTCTAAGCTGGAGACACAGAGGGGCCTATTTATTATGGTGCGAGCTGATATGATCCGATATAGCGGATCTTGTCCGCTGCACATCGATAAATGCCGACAGCATACGCTCTCTGCATTTATCATTGCACCAGCAGTTCTTGTGAACTGCTGGTGCAATGCCGCTCCCAGGGGGTGTCAATCAACCAGATTGTATTCGATTGGGTTGATATCTTGATATCTCAGAGCAGGGGGACAGATCATGGAGCAGCGGTCTTTAGACCGCTGCTTCGTAACTTCTGTTTCCGGCGAGCCTGAAGGTTTGCCGGAAACACGGGGCATCAAGCTCCATACAGAGCTTGATAAATATGCCTATAGACTTCACAGTAGAAAGCTCTTCTCACGTCACATTTATAATATGAGACACCAGGTGAAACCATTGCAAGATTTGAAAATAGACGGTAAAATCCTAGTGCACAAACAAACCAATAAGAATTAGCTTCTTTAGTATAAACTCTTCTCTTATTACCCACATAGCCCCATACTGCATATGCTGCCACTTTCCCAGTGACACCTCCTATGTTCTCAGAAGCCTTTCCCTATTGTGGGTAAAACACTGAAGCGCCTACTTTGCTTCACCCTCCTGAGCTCACACAAGATGACCCCAGCTCTGCACAGGGTAAATATCACTTTTATTTTGTTATACAATTTACCAGGGGATAACATTTCATGTTAAATTGTGATGAGTTTGTAGTGTGCTCTGAGGACTTCGCTAAAGCACAAAACAACGCGCGGCTCAGGGCTCCTTGGAACTGAAACACGAATACTTGGGACCATGAAAACATGATGGATGAATTGTCAGCAAAACGTAATGAAGGGAAATGAGCTCTACTGAATATGTTTATTAACTGCAAACTAAATATCACGGTGTGGGGGAATCGGAGCCCTCAGTATGTGTGTAGTCAAGAGTTTAAGCTTATGATTGAGATTTATTTTGACAATGGGCGTTTTGCTTTTTTTTTTCTTCATACACAGGATTTTAATAAAAATGTGACTGGTCAACCTCATTTATTGTAGACATTCTTCAGTAACCCTTATAATATATTTAAAGGGATGTAGAAATGACATGCTATAGGCTGCATAGGGGTTACAAATGTAAATAAAGTCTCACCTGGAAATCAAAAGCATTTTATCTCATGTTTAAGGACAAGGCTTCTGATTGGCTCATCCGATACTTTCTTCTTGGGAATTAATAGGACATTTTGCCAACAAAATTTAAACGCACATAGATAAATTACATCTTTGAATAGAAACATATTTGCAATATACATGTATTAGCATAAATACTTCTAGTAAAAGATACCACTATTTTAGTGTTAGCATTTTTCTCTGCATGTGCATGTGATGCATAGCTAGATATTCTCAGTGCACAAGCATGTTCAATACTGCAGCTGCTCAGAGCTCCAGTGGGACTTATGACATATTAGCAATTAACAAATTGAGTCATTACCAGATACAAACACCTTAGGCTCTCTGAACAATTGCTGTGTTTAAAATGCTGGTGCACATAGCATACTTAAATACACTTTTGAAAAAGCTATAGCTTTAATTAGAAGCATTTTTACTAATACATTTATATTACAAGCATGCATCTATTCAAAACTGAAATGCATCCATCTGGATTCCAATTTTGGCTAGAATGTCCCTTTAAATTGCTTTCAGGACATTACCCTACAGGAAGTTAAATGCTTGTTCATAATCTATTGTCTGATAAAACATAACATATCAACATAAGTGATTATAAGGATTAACCCTTCATATATTTCTAGACAATCATGTTATTTATAGGGATGGGCGAATGCTTTGCAACATTCGAAAATTGAAACAATTTTTATTTTTCATTAAGGTGATTAGATTACAAATAAACAGCTAAATTACAAGTTGTGCGGTAAGGCTATACCGCTGAAAAATTGGCCTATGCATGCGGAATGGCAGGTCTGCCGTATTACAAGTCGCGGCGGAGCGGCTATACCACAAGCGTTTTACCCTGTACCGCAACTCTCCATTCCACACAAAAAAATGGCTTTTGAGTGTGGAATTTTCAGGTCTCCTGTATTACAAGTTGTGCGGTCCGACTATAACGCTAGCATTATATCTTATACCGCTGCGATCCATTCCGAGATCAGAGACCAGTATTTATGGATTTTGCGAAACAAAATTGTTTCACAAAACTCATAACAAAAATGTTACAAACTACACTAACACCCATAAACTACCTATAAACCCCTAAACCGCCATACCTGCATCACAAATACTATAATAAACATTTTAACCCCTAATCTGCTGCCCACCCGCATGGCCAACACTAAAATAAAGTATTAAACCCTAAACCGCCGCCCCCACATCCCAAATACTTAACTAAACCTTTTAACACCTAAACCGCCGGCCCCCACAACGCGACACACTAAATTAAACTATTAACCCCTAAACCTAACACCCCCTAACTTTAAATTAAATTTACAATATACTAATTACCTTAAAATAAATAAAAACGTACCTGTGAAATAAAAAAAAATAAACTTAAACTAAAAATTAACCTAACATTACTATTTTAAAAAACTAAAATAAACGAAAAATTAAAAACCTAAATTACAAAATTAAAAAAAACCTAACAGCACGAAAATATAAAAAAACCTAACATTACAAAAAAAAACCTCTAAAATTACAAAAAATAAAAAAAAACCCCCCACCCAACCAACCCCCTCAAAAAAAAGTCTAAAAAGAACCTAAAATACCCACTGCCCCTAAAGGGACATTTGTATGAACACTGCCCTTAAAGGGGCAATCAGCTCTTTAGTGCCCTTTAAAAAATAAAAAAATCCCTAATCTAAAAAAAAACACCCCAAAAAATTTAAAAAACAACTAACACTAACCTCAAAAAAATGTATACACAGTTCCTGAAGTCCCCACATCCATCTTCATCCAAGCGGCGGCAAGTCTTCATCTTTTTATATTTGGGGTATCTTGCATTCCTATTGGCTGAAATATTCAAATCAGCCAATAGGATGAGAGCTGCTTAAATCCTATTGGCTGTTCAAATCAGTCAATAGGATTTAAGCAGCTCTCATCCTATTGGCTGATTTTAAAATGTGGGGAGACTCCTTTTCGGCGGGGATCGCATGATGAGGAGCCTCCACGTCATTGAGGACCGCTGCTTCGGATCTGCACATTGGGTAAGACCGCTCTGCACCTCCGGGAAGAAGACAGAAGATGGTCCCGTGTTGGATTAAGATGGAGCCGCCCTTGAAAAAGACCTTCATTGCCGGCCTTCAGGAACTGTCGTACCTATTTCGGGTTAGATTTGTTTTTGTTTTTTTAGATTAGGGATTTTTTGATTTTAATGGGCAGCAAAAGAGCTGATTGCCCTTTTAAAAGCAATGCCCATACAAATGCCCCTTTAGGGGCAATGGGTAGATTAGGTTTTTATTTTATTTTGGGGGTTTGATTGGGTGGGGGAGTTTACTGTTAGGGGGTACTTTGTAATTTTTTTGGGTAAAAGAGCTGATTGCTTCAGGGCAATGCCCTACAAAAGGCCCTTTTAAGGGCTATTGGTAGTTCATTGTTAGATTAGGGGGTGTTTTTATTTTGGGGTGGCTTTTTTTGTTTTTATAGGGTTATTTTTATAGGGGTATTAGATAAGGTTTACATTTTTTAATTTTGTATCTTAGATTTTTATTTTTCGTTTATTTTTATTTTTTTAAATAGTTATGTTAGGTTTATTTATAGTTTAAGCTTAGATTTTTTTTTTATTTCACAGGTAAGTTTTTAGTTATTTTAAATGAATTATATTGTAACTTTAATTTAAAGATTAATTTAGTGTGTTGCGATGTGGGGGGCTGGCGGATTAGGGTTTAATAAATTAAGTTTAGTATTTGCGATGTGGGGGGCCAGCGGTTTAGGGGTTAATAGCTTTATTATAGTAGTTGCAATGCAGGGGCCGGTGGTTTAGGGGTTAATAGGTTTATTTAGGTGTTAGCGATCCGGGGCGGAGGTTTAGTGGTTAATCACTTTATTTAGTGTCAGCAATGTCGGGGGGCGGCGGATTAGGGGTATTTAGACTAGGGTTTTATGTTACGTGTTTGGTTTTTACGTAACCATCTTGTCCCCATAGACATCAATGGGGATTGGGTAATAGCGATCGCCATTCTGTTATTGCAGGTGTTAGTTTTTTTCTAACACTTTCTCTCCATTGATGTCTATGGGGGAAAGCGTGCACGAGCACGTCAAGTCAGGCCTTGGCTTTTGTGCAGTATGTAGCTTATCGCACCACAACGCACAGCACAAGAAGGTTTTTCTGTAGCTTCTAATGGCAGCGCTATGGAAAGTGCGGTACTGCTAAATATTTTGCGTTATTTACACACCGGTTTTAGCGCACAACTTGTAATTTAGGTAAAAGTAAGTAAAACAGTGTATAGAGTCAACATAAACAACCGCCATGTAGTGCACTCCATATATTATTCTGCAAGATAAAACTGTAAACATATAGGCAGAATGAATGATTACCTCAGAATGTTAATATTAATAATAATGAAACCCCAATCAACAGGTAATCTGACCTAAGATAAAATTCCCCTGTTAATCTCTCGAGGCCACGCTTGGGCTAATTATCTAAGTAATATGGGGATTGTCAGAGGTTAAATAAAATGAATAAAGGGCCACTTGTTAACCCAGACTATAGGATACATTTACTGTACGTATGGGCTGGAGCCTTATTGAGTCAAAATCCAGAAACAGAAGTCAGCAAACAGATAACGTTGAACAAAGTCTAGAATACAATAAGTCATAAAAGATGTCCAATATAACAACAAAAGCAATGCTGACCGTAATTGGAGAGTACAGGACAATTGTAGCCCATATTAAACATAGCTGAGGGTTACTGAAGAGCAGGTCATGAGGGAGTTGACCCTATATCATGGGCTCGCTTGTATTATGGGTTTATTATTAACTATTGAACTTCAGTTCTGAATAGTATTTGTTAAATTGAATGTTACATTTCGATTGTGGATATTCAATTTCATAATGAACATTAAAAAATGTATCCTTCCTGGTAAAATATTTTATAAATAAATAATTAAAAAATGAAATTTACATTTTGATTTTTAATGGATTTTCATTCTTATCAACATTTGAATGTCCAAAACGAATGTTCCCAGGACTATTTGTTCTACCAATCGAATTACACTTCCAGCGCATTCGCCCATACAAGTAAATATACAAGTAAATATACAAGTAAAATCTATTTACAAAAATCTATTTATAAAAATAAGCTGACTAATTTTCCCTAGGGTACTATCTTTTTTTTTTTTTTTTTTTAAATATTTTTATTGAGGTTTGATTCCGGCATACAAACATAAAATAAAATAAACAACAATATAATCAAAACATACAATTTTTTGCCAGCATAAGATATACCACACGTCATATTGGATGAACAGATCTTAATTATATGCAGATATTGAAGATAATAAGTGAATTAAAAGCTTGCCGGAAGATAACTCAATGCCTTCTAAATGACACATAGGGCCACTTTTGGACCCTGCTGAGTAACAAAATAGTAGAAAATAAAAAAGCATAGAAAGCAATAATATCAGAATGAGGCCACTCTTGGGACTCAACATATAACCTCACATTTCTTGTTTATACACTGTGTGATTGTAATTAGATAAAAAATGGCTAGAAACTAAAACTAGACTCAAATCAAAGAGGCCCACTGTTAGGCCTTTGTAGCTGTATGTACACATATGCTAGTACCAACCAAATAAGGGGGGGGGGGGCTATAGATGATAAACTAGCTAAACATGTCAAACTTTATAACAAACTAGGATAAATTATTAGGATAAAGTTTCAAAGTTTAGCAGGCAAACTATATGGGGGGAGGGAGGAGAAGAGGCAATAAGGATGATGGGAAGTTGCGGGAATAATACACCTGTGATCAAAATATGTATGTTATATGGCTAATAAAGACTAGGATCTAGTGCTACTTCTGTAATTCCCCTTATTTATGGGATAAAGACCTATGCGGGAAAAGACAAAATATATAATATTAGAACAGACAATTGGATCAACTCACAGTGATCAAGCGTGGCATAACCATCAAGTAAATTTGTACATACATGTGACACTAGCACCCCAAACTTATAGCTACAATAATAGTATCATTTGATCCTACCCTGTAATAAAGACCAAGAGGTCCCATACCTATGTAGAGAGGTACTGATTCAGATTTAAGGTTAGGAGATGGCTCTGGAATACCAGGAGAGAAGCTTATCATCCACCCTGCTCATATCTTGCACTATTATGATCCTACCGTCCGAGCATGGGCCCTGTACCCAGGCGGCAGGTAAATTAACTATTGATATGCATAGTATGAGTTAGTAATAAATGGTTGGAAGTGCATTTCATAAGACCTTACAGAACACTCAGACATGCCTGAACAGGCCAACTAGAACTTAGAAACATTCTCTTTTAGGGCAAGGTTTTGGGAAAAAGAGGATTAACAAGTAGAGATAAGTCTGCAGCAATTATATAACGTTATAAAAAAAAACCGACATGTTCCCAACCCAATAACTGCCAGTTGACTACCAAATATGACTATGAAATACTATGATTGAGAAAAGTATTACATACTTATTTTGCAAACTTGAAAGAGCATCCCTTAGCATCAATATAGTTGTAGCAATTGTGGGAAAGACACGACTCTAGCAGCCATCTAAACACCCCACACATGAGGGCCCAGTCCTCAGCCAACATCACAAACATCAGGAAGGAGAACAGTCTAAATGGAAACATACAAAACACATTAACACCCTCCCCAGTAATCCCCCATCATCCCAAAACATCATAAGTCCAAGACAGAGGGGAAAGGAAAATAAATTTGTGTCCACATGGAGCTGTGGTAAGCTCGAACAATACTGTAATCTCCCCGGCTCTCTCTAAACATAAACTCAAGTTGGAGACCGCGGTAAGGCAGAGAGTCTCATCAAATTGGCCCCATGTATAAGTGGGCTATCGTGTGGGAACTCTGAATGTCCCAAGCCCATCAGTCTGAGTCAAAGCATTCTCATCCCACTCCGATCCTGAGGCAACAGGGATTGGAAACTATAAGTATGTCCTCGACTGCTCCACCTTCCAGCCACAGAGCTTCTGTAGGAAAGTAGCGGTAACATCCTCCTCATTTAGTGAGACATCCTTGGCGTCGAGGTAGGTACCTTCTTGTGCTGCTTTATAAGGCCTGTTCCATGGCCTCAACTGTCCCATATGGGCTGACTCTCAGAGACCGGACAAAGTCCTCCGCCTATTTTGTCCCCCGGCAGTTGATGAGCGTAGTGATCTGTGAGGGGTAACAATCTCAGAGTTTGTACACAAGGTCTCCGTCTCTATGATCAAATGCGCGGGGGCGCAAAAGGGTTTTATCCTCATCCAGACTCACAGGACTAGTCGAAAGGGCAACATCGCCGCTTGGTGCATCCACTCTGGGAGGTGTAAGGTTGCTGCCTTCTGGGTAACAGTCGGAGTGCTGCTGATTCTATTGTCTCAAGCGGGTGGACCCCCGCAGATAATTTTAGACAAACTCCCGTCTCTAGGCTCCGGGAAGGGGATCTTGTGTGAGCCGGAACAGCTGGGCTTCCCATTTGTCCACAATTGCCTCCATTTGTATAATATAGTTCAGATATATCTTCTCCGTGGGAATATCTGTACAAGTAGCCTTCTAATAGGGATAAATGGGTCCCCCCTTATAAAGGTAAAAGGTGGCAGTCGTCAGCGACTGCTATACCCAGCCAGATGCTGGGGTGGGTTTCGAGGCTCTGTATCAGGGCCGCCACCATGGGCCCTCAAAGGTCCAGATCTGTGCTCTGCGGTCATTAATACACTGTGGTTTTCAGGCAGTTAGATCTACAAAAGGAACATTAAATGGTAAATTTGCAAAGATGCATTTAACCAAAGGACCAGTGTTTCCAACAATAATTGGCAGATTATCAGGATCTCGGCAGGAGCTGCAGATATTGCGACCATTCATGGCCGCCGCCAGGACACGCCCCCCCCCCCCAGGGGACTATCTTTAAACTAGTAATAAGGCAATAGTAGATGAGAGCTAAGAAGAGATTATTTTGTTGAAAACCCGGGATGTAAGCTTAGGGACCAGCCCATTTCTGGAGCACTAATATTTCAAGCAGTTTTGCAAGAATGTTATGCGTTTGCAAGAGCACTAGAGGGCAGCAGTATTTCCTGCAATGTAGTGATCCAGATACCTAAGGCAAGCTCTCCAACACAGAATACCATGGCAATAAATCAAATTTGATAATAGATGGGAATTTTTAAACTTTTTTAAAATAATCTGCTCTGTCTGAATCACAAACACATTTTTATATCCCTTTAATAACCAGATTGTTCGCTAGTCCTTTATATATTTTTCAGGAGGTAAAGATTAAAGACTTGAGAGGTATTGACGGCAGAATCAGTTTTTGCATTGTGAAAAAACAGCCACAGAAATTGGTATCTCACGAGTGCACAACAGCAATCAACCCCATAGGGGTCTAAAATCCTCTTTTGTGCGGAAATGTCCTACTGAAAATAAGGTTTTTAAAGTGAGATAAAGGATTTAAAGCGATATTGAAGTGCAACACAGACTTGCTGTAACACATTGGAGTATGGAATCGAATATCCCTTTAAGAGTGCTATTTATTCTAGTCTAGGTACTGTTATTATGTTTTTGCTAGTGTGAGTGCTACTGAGGGTGAGATGCTTTGTTTGTGTTTAAATATTGATTTAAAAGAAAATCTCCAGCGCAATGTGCGTGTAATTCGTTGTCATTACATTTAACATGAATGAAGAATATTTTGTTCTTTGCAATTTACATAAAATACAGCTCATTCAGTGCGGATTATTTACACAATTACACAACAAAAGACAAAAAAATATGAAATCTGTCTTTGTAATACACATAGGGCTAGATTACAAGTTGCAAAAAAATGTATTTTGCTCTAGCAGTAACCCGAAAAGCGCACAAATCCTAAACGGAGTTTTCGCGTGTGCGTGCATGTATTCCCTAACATCTTACTCTCGCGCAAAATACCTCACATTTTGCATTCCCCACAGAAATCAATGAAAAAAAAGAGGTAAAAAACACCCTACCATAAGCCCCTAACATATTAAGCCCTAAACTGCCATCCTCCCCACATCGCAAACACCTAAATAAAACTATTAACCCCTAAACAGCCATCCTCCCACATCGCAAAGTACCTAAATAAACTATTAACCCCTAACCCACTTTCCCCCAAAATCGCA